>NC_057813.1:75492333-75512568 GCF_018294505.1 Triticum aestivum | reverse complement strand
GTGAAGGAATCGCTCCATCGGGTTCAGTTAACAGCCATCGATCGATCGCTCGGGTTCAGTAACGCGTAGCCTGCAGTGCAATTGCTTAGGTTCAGTTAGAGCCCAACGCCTCGCTCGGGTTCAGTTAGAGCCAACGCCTCGCACACATGCGCGTACGTGTACGAGAGAAACGCGCATCGCTCGGCCCCCGACCTCCCACCGTAACCGGCAACTCCCTGAAATTTTCCTCCCCCTTGCTTCTACCATGGTTTTTTCCGTCATGGATGGCCCAAAGAATGTCATGCAGCTGCGTCTCCGGCCCGCCCAGGACCAAAAGCCCATTTTTTGTCATGATTTTTTGTCATAGGAGTAGGAGCCCACCACATCTATGATCATACCGGGTTTTGTCACAATTATCGTCATAGAAGTGTCATATGTATGACAGAAAAAAAATTCGTTCGTACCAAAATGTCACGGATGTGTCTTTTTTTTGTAGTGATGCTGAGGCCCTCCGGGGGATGGGCATTCTGATGTCCAAACTCAGTGAGAGCAACATGACGTTCCACGGTATCATCCTAGGAAAGAAAGCCGATTCACTCGTCAGATCACTCTTCATGTGGCTTTCGGTGATTTCCTGAATTACCGCAAGGAGAAGTTGACGTTTGAGGTAGTGGATTTTGACAGTGCCTATCATGCCATTCTAGGCAGACCTGCTTATGCTAGTTTCATGGCTCGACGTGCTATGTGTACCTCAAATTGAAGATGCCTGACTCCAAAGGCGTGATCACGGTCATTGGAAACCGGCAGAGAGCAGAGGATTGTCTCCAGAACGGTTTGAAGATCACCGATGAGCAGATGGCAGCAGTGGAGTTTCAAGAATACCAGAAGATGGTAGATCCAAGTGATTTGCTGCGTGCCAAGAGACCTACCTCGGACTCCGCATTCCAGTCGGTCGGCGAGACAAAGCTGGTTCACATTCACCCGACCGACCCCAATGCTGCTCCGACCCATATCTCAACAACACTCGATAGCAAATAGGAAGAAGCGCTCATCCAGTTCCTCCGTGAGAACTGGGACATCTTTGCATGGAAGCCATCTGACATGCCAGGTGTACCCAGGGGACTGGACGAGCACTGTTTGTGAGTTGACTCGAAGGCAGAACCCGTTAAAGAGCATCTCTGTCGGTCCACCGCGGAGAAGAGAAAGGAAATTGGCGAGGAGGTGACTCGGCTCCTGGTGCCAAGTTCATCTGCGAGATATACCACTACGACTGGCTCGCCAATGTCGTTATGGTCCCCAAGTAAGACAAATCACTTCGAATGTGTATTGATTTCAAGCACATCAATCAGGCCTACCCGGAGGATCATTTTCCTCTGCCCCGCATCGACCAGATAGTCGACTCAACTGCGGGATGTGAGCAATTGTCCTTTTTGGACGCTTATTCTGGGTACCATCAGATCCGACTATATGGACCTGACAAGATAAAGACAACTTTCATCACACCGTTCGGGTGTTTTTGCAATGTTACTATGCCCTTTGGCCTCAAGAATGCTGGTGCCACATTCATGCGCATGATTCAGAAGTGCCTGCTCACTCAAATCAGTCGAAATGTGGAAGCATACATGGATGACATAGTGGTTAAGTCACGCAAAAGTTCCGACCTGCTAACTGACCTCGCTGAAACCTTTGCCAACTTAAGAAGATATGATATCAAGCTCAATCCATCAAAGTGCACATTCGGGGTCCCAGGCAGAAAGTTACTCGGTTTTCTCGTTTCCGAACGGGGGATCGACGCAAATCCAGAGAAGATTGGCACAATCCTCCGAATGAAGTGCCCTGTGCATGTGCACAATTTTCAGATGCTTACTGGTTGTTTGGCTGCATTGAGTTGATTCATCTCACGCCTCGGTGAAAAGGCACTGCCTCTTTACCGACTGATGAAGAAGTTTGACAAGTTCGAGTGGAATGACGAAGCTGAAGCAGCGTTTGAAGAGCGCAAAGCCCTGCTTTCCACCCAGCCGGTGCTTGCCGCTCCAGCCAGCAGGAGCCTTTACTGCTTTACATTACAGCCACTAAACAGGTTGTTAGCACAATGCTCACGGTCGAGCAGGAAGAAGAAGGCAAAGCCTTCAAAGTTCAGCGCCTTGTGTATTGCATTTCAGAAGTCTTGACCCCGTCCAAGCAGAGATATCCTCATTATCAGAAGCTTGTTTATGGGATTTACCTGACCACCAAGAAAGTTGCACATTACTTCTTAGACCACTCGGTTTCAGTCGTCTGTGACGCCCCATTGTCAGAAATTCTGAATAACAGAGATGCAACTGGTCGAGTGGCAAAATGGGCGATTGAACTCCTTCCTTTAGATATCAAGTTTGAGGCAAAGAAAGCCATCAAGTCCCAAGCAATAGCAGATTTCCTCGCAGAGTGGATTGAACAACAACAACATACTCAGATCCAGTCAGAGCATTGGACTATGTTCTTTGATGGGTCCAAGATGTTGAATGGCTCTGGCGCAGGGGTGGTTTTGGTGTCCCCAAGAGGAGACAAGCTCAGTTATGTCCTCCAGATTCACTTTGATTCTTCAAACAATGAAGCTGAGTATGAGGCATTATTGTATGGGTTGCGTATGGCCATTTCACTCGGCGTCCGGTGCTTGATGGTCTATGATGACTCAGACTTAGTGGTTAATCAAGTAATGAAGGAATGGGGCATCAGGAGTCCAGCAATGACTGGTTATTGCAATGCAGTGAGAAAGCTAGAGAAGAAGTTCGAGGGGATAGAGCTCCACCACATTCCCTGAATCAAGAATCAAGCCGCAGATGATCTGGAAAAGATAGGTTCCACTCGGAAGCCTATCCCAACAATGTGTTCTTGGAGCATCTCCACACCCCATCAGTACAAGAAGATCCCTTCAAGGAAGATCCCCCACAACCGATAAGTTCAACCAATCCGACTGAGATTGAAGTCTCAGCTATGGTTGACTTGATCATGGAAGTCTTAGTGATCACGCCCGATTGGACGGTGACATACATCGCGTACCTGCTCAGGCAGGAACTCCCAGAGGATGAGTGAGGCCCACCAGATAGTCCATCGATCGAAAGCTTTCACCGTGATATAAGGGCAGCTTTACAGAGAAAGTGTCACAGGAGTGGCTCAACACTGCATCACCCCGGAAGAAGGTCGAATGATCCTAAACGATATCCACTCGGGGACCTGTGGTCACCATGCGTCCTCTCGGACCATCATGGCCAAAGCATACCGAGCGGGATTCTATTGGCCTAGTGCGAATGAGATGGCAAAGGACATAGTTGACAAGTGCGCAGGTTGTCAGTTCTACTCCAACATGTCTCACAAGCCCGCGTCTGACTATTCCACTCGTCTGGCTGTTTGCAGTCTGGGGGTTGGATATGGTTGGACCCTTCAAGACAGGCAGAAGTGGTTTCACTCATTTGCTCGTGGCAGTCGACAAGTTCACCAAATGGATTGAAGCCAAGCCTATCAAAAACCTTGACTCAAGCACTGCCATCAGTTTCATCATGGAGTTGATATTCAGATATGGCCGTCACAACATTATCATAGATAACGGCTCCAATTCTGATTCCGATTAGTTCAAGGCATTCTGTGCTTCCCAAGGCACTTGGGTCGGCTACGCGTCTGTTGCACACCCGCAGTCGAATGGGCAAGCAGAAAGGGCAAATTGTTTGATCCTTCCAGGGTTGAAACCCCGACTGATGCGTGACCTTAAGCATGCTGCCGGAGCATGGGTGACTGAGTTACCATCCGTCCTATGGGGGCTAAGAATGACGCCGAACCGGTCGACTGACCAAACACCTTTCTTCTTGGTGTACGACGCTAAGGCTGTGCTTCCGAGTGACTTGCTGCACAAGGCTCCTCGAGTGGAACTCTTCTCAGAAGCTGAAGCTGAGCAGGCATGCCAAGACGCAGTTGATCTCCCGGAAGAGGAACGTGAGATGGCTCTGATCCGGTCGACCATCTATCAGCAAGATCTGCGCTGATTGATACGTCTCCAACGTATCTATAATTTTTGATTGTTACATGCTATTATATTACATGTTTTGGATGTTTATGGGCTTTACTTTACACTTTTATATCATTTTTGGGACTAACCTACTGACCGGAGGCCCAGCCCGAATTGTTGTTTTTTTGCCTATTTCAGTGTTTCGAAGAAAAGGAATATCAAACGGAGTCCAAACGGGATGAAACCTTTGGGAGCAATCTTTTTGGAACAAATGCCAACCTGGAGACTTGGACTGGACGTCAAGCAACAAGCGAGGCGGCCACGAGGGTGCCCGGCACGCCCCCACCCTCGTGGGCCCCTCAAGCTTCCACCGACATACTTCCTTCTCCTATATATACACCTGTACCCTGAAAACATCAGAAGAGACCATGAAAACCTAATTCCACCGCCGCAACCTTCTGTATCCGCGAGATCCCATCTTGGAGCCTTCGCCGGCGCTCCGCCGGAGGGGAAATCGACCATGGAGGGCCTCTACATCATCTCCAAGGCATCTCCTATGAGTTGTGAGTAGTTTACCACAGACCTTCGGGTCCATAGTTATTAGCTAGATGGCTTCTTCTCTCTCTTTGAATCTCAATACAAAGTTCTCCTCAATCTTCTTGGAGATCTATTCGATGTAACTCTTTTTGCGGTGTGTTTGTCGAGATCTGATGAATTGTGGGTTTATGATCAAGTTATCTTTGCAAGTCTCTTCGAATTATCAGTTTGGTTTGGCCTACTAGATTGATCTTTCTTGCAATGGGAGAAGTGCTTATCTTTGGGTTCAATCTTGCGGCGTCCTTTCCCAGTGACAGCAGGTGCAGCAAGGCACGTATTGTATTGTTGCCATCGAGGATAAAAAGATGGGGTTTATATCATATTGCATGAGTTTATCCCTATACATCATGTCATGTTTCTTAATGCGTTAATCTGTTCTTATGAACTTAATACTCTACATGCGTGTTGGATAGCGGTCGATGTGTGGAGTAATAGTAGTAGATGCAGGCATGAGTCAGTCTACTTGTCATGGACATGATGCCTATATACATTATCATGCCAAGATAATCTCATAACTATGCGCTTTTCTATAAATTGCTCGACAGTAATTTGTTCACCCACCGTAATACTTATGCTATCTTGAGAGAAGCCACTAGTGAAACCTATGGCCCCCGGGTCTATCTTTTATCATATAAGTTTTCCATCTACTTTTATTAGCATCTTTACCATTCCAATCTATATCATAAAAATACCAAAAATATTTATCTTATCATATTATCTCTATCAGATCTCACTTTCGCAAGTGGCCTTGAAGGGATTGACAACCCCTTTATTGCGTTGGTTGCGACGTTCTTGTTTGTTTGTGTAGGTGCGTGGGACTTTTGAGGAGCCTCCTACTGGATTGATACCTTGGTTCTCAAAAACTGAGGGAAATACTTATGCTACTTTGCTGCATCACCCTTTCCTCTTCAAGGAAAACCAACACAAGCTCAAGATGTAGCAACAAGGATTTCTGGCACCGTTGCCGGTGAGGTGTTCGCTCAAGTCAAGACATACCAAGTACCCATCACAAACTCATCTCCCTCGCATTACATTATTTGCCATTTGCCTCTCGTTTTCCTCTCCCCCACTTTACCCTTGTCATTTTATTCGCCCTCTCTTTCCCAATCTCCTCTTTCTTTCGCTTGCCTTTTTGTTTGCTTGTGTGTTGGATTGCTTGTCACGATGGCGTAAGATAATACCAAATTGTGTAAATTTTCCAATACCAATAATAACAATTTTCTTAGCACTCCGATTGCTCCCCTTAATGATGTTGAATCTTGTGAAATCAATGCTGCTTTGTTGAATCTTGTTATGGAAGATCAATTCTCCGGCCTTCCTAGTGAAGATGTTGCTACGTATCTAAACAACTTTAATGATTTGTGTGATATGCAAAAGAAGAAAGATATGGATAATGATATTGTTAAATTGAAGTTATTTCTGTTTTCACTTAGAAATCGTGCTAAAACTTGGTTTTCGTCTTTGCCTAAGAATAGTATTGATTCATGGAATAAGTGCAAAGATGCTTTTATCTCTAAGTATTTTCCTCCCGCTAAGATCATCTCTCTTACGAAAGATATTATGAATTTTAAACAACTTGATCATGAGCATGTTGCCCAACCTTGGGAAAGAATGAAATTAATGATTCGCAATTGCCCTACTCATGGTTTGAACTTATGGATGATCATACAAAAAATTTATGCCGGATTGAATTTTTCTTCTAGAAATCTTTTAGATTCGGCCGCGAGAGGCACTTTTATGGAAATCACCTTAGGAGAAGCTACTAAACTTCTGACAAGCGTCACATCGCTTTACCAGATCCTCAGCATCAGCATGAGCTGTCAACCAGTAGAAACCATGATGAAAAGCTTTAGCAACCAGGGATTTTGAACCGGCGTGGTGACCACAATCTCCTTCATGGATCTCACGCAAAATTTCTTGGCCCTCCTCAGGAGAAACACATCGTTGGAACACGCCCGAGACACTACAGTGGTGGAACTCGCCATTGTGAATAACCATGGACTTTGATCGCCGTACTATCTGTCTGGCTAGAACTTCATCTCATGGTAACTCGCCCCGGTTCATATACGCCAAATATGGAACCGTCCAATCCGGAATTACATTTAAAGCGGCTACCAGTTGGGCCTCCGGATCAGGAACAGCTAAATCCTCCTCTGTAGGCAACTTAACAGACGGGTTATGCAAGATATCTAGAAAGGTATTGGGTGGTACCGGTTTACGCTGAGACCCTAGCCGGCTTAAAGCATCTGCTGCTTCGTTTTTGCACCGATCAATATGCTCAACCTGATAACCCTTGAAGTGACCCACCACAATATCCACCTCTCATTTGTAAGCCGCCATGAGTGGATCCTTAGAATCCCAAGTGCCAGAAACTTGCTGAGCCACCAGATCCGAGTCTCCGAAGCATCGTACCCGGCTTAAATTCATTTCCTTAGCCACACGGAGACCGTGGAGTAAGGCCTCGTACTCAGCTGCATTGTTAGTACAAGGAAACATTAAGCGGAGAACATAACGAATTTTATCACCTCGAGGGGAAGTAAGGACAACTCCAGCCCCCGAGCCCTCCAATTGCCTGGACCCGTCAAAGTGGATAGTCCAGTATGTGTTATCCGATTTGTCTTCCGGTGCCTGCAACTCTGTCCAATCATTGAGGAAGTCAACAAGCGCTTGAGACTTGATAGCTGTCCAAGGCATATACTTCAACCCGTGTGGTCCAAGCTCAATAGCCCACTTTGCAACCCGGCCAGTTGCCTCCCTGTTCTGAATTATATCGCCCAAAGGAGCAGAACTGACCACTGTAATGGGATGTCCCTGAAAGTATTGCTTAAGCTTCCGACTTGCCATAAAAACTCCATATACCAGCTTCTGCAAATGCGGATATCTTTGCTTTGACTCGATGAGTACTTCGCTGATATAGTAAACCGGCCTTTGAACTAGATATTCCTTCCCAGCTTCCTTGCGCTCGACCACAACAGCCACACTGATAGCCCGGGCATTAGCAGCCACGTATAATAATTGCGGCTCATTATCAACCGGAGCAGCAAGGACCGGTGGTTCAGCCAACTACCTCTTCAAGTCCTCAAATGCCACATCAGATGCGTCACTCCAGACAAAAGTGTCTGTTTTCTTCAACATCTGATACAGAGGGATCGCCTTCTCTCCCAAGTGGCTGGTAAACCGGCTCAGGGCTGCAATTCGACCCGCCAGACGCTGAATATCATTGATTCATGCCGGTTTAGCCAAAGATGTAATCGCTTTGATCTTTTCCGGATTAGCCTCAATGCCCCTGCTAGACATCAGAAAGCCTAAGAGCTTGCCTGCCGGAACACTGAAAACGCACTTGTCCGGATTAAGCATCATCTTATAAACTCGAAGATTGTCAAAGGTCTCCTTGAGGTCATCGATCAACATCTCCTTCTTCCTGGATTTCACCACAATGTCATCCACATAAGCATGAACATTGCGCCCAATCTGAGTATGAAGACAATTTTGTACACATTGCTGATAAGTTGCTTGTGCACTCTTGAGTCCAAAGGGCATAGATACATAGCAGAAGGCTCCAAAGGGAGTGATGAAGGTTGTCTTCTCCTGGTCCTTAACTGCCATTTTGATCTGATGATAACCAGAATAAGCATCCAAAAAACTCAAACGCTCACAACCCGCCGTAGCATCAATGATCTGATCAATACGCGGGAGACGAAAAGGATCTACCGGACAAGCCTTGTTCAAGTCCGTGTAGTCCACACACATGCGCCAAGTGCCATTCTTCTTAAGCACTAGCACCGGATTGGCCGCCACTCCGGATGAAAAACTTCAACAATAAACCCTGCAGCCAACAGTCGGGCTACCTCTTCTCCAATGGCCTTGCATCTTTCTTCGTTGAAGTGGCGAAGAAACTGTTTGACCGGTTTAAACTTGGGATCAATATTGAGAGCGTGCTCAGCGAGTTCCCTCGGTACACCTGGCATGTCAGAAGGTTTCCATGCAAAGATGTCCCGGTTCTCACGGATGAACTCGATGACCGCGCTTTCCTATTTCGGATCCAGATTAGTGTTGATACTAAACTATTTGGATGCATCGCCAGGAACAAAATCAACAAGTTTAGTCTCATCAGATGGTTTGAACTTCAGGGTCGGGTCATGCTCAGTGGTGGGCTTCTTCAGAGGGGTCATGTCTGCCGGATCAACATTGTCCTTGTAGAACTTCAACTCTTCTGTTGCACAAACCGACTCAGCATAGGCCCATCACCTTCTTCACAGTCCAAAGTGATCTTATGACTCCCGTGTACCGTGATGGTCCCCTTATGACCCGACATTTTGAGCTGTAAATAAATATAACAGGGCCTTGCCATGAACTTTGCGTAAGCCGGCCGTCCAAACAGGGCGTGATATGGGCTCTGGATTTTCACCACTTCAAAGGTCAAAGTTTCTGACCTGGAATCATCCTCATCACCAAATACAACCTCCAACGCTATCTTGCCAACTGGATATGCCGATTTACCTGGTACCACACCGTGAAAAACAGTGTTCGATGGTTTAAGATTCTTATCCGTCAACCCCATGCGACGGAAGGTCTCATAATACAGGATCTTGATGTTGCTCCCTCCATCCATGAGTACCTTGGTGAACTTATAACCTCCCACTTGAGGTGCCACTACTAAAGCCAGATGACCCAGATTATCAACTCGGGGCGGATGATCCTCTCTGCTCCACACAACGGGCTGCTCGGACCAATGCAGGTAACGGGGTACTGCCGGTTCAACAGCATTAACTGCCCTCTTGTGAAGCTTCTTATCGCGCTTACACAAGCTAGTAGTGAAAACATGATGCTGCCCGCCATTCAACTGCTTCGGGTGACTCGGAAAACCTGATTGCTGCTGATTCCCCTGATTGTTCTGTTGGTTGTTACCACCTTGGTTATTCTGGTTGCCCTGATTATTCTGAAATCCAGAGTTTGAACCGCCGCCACCGTAACCCGGCCCATGAAAACCTGGACCTGAACCGCCCGACAGACCCTGATCATACCAGAAGAGATCATCGTTTTTGAACTCCTTCATAATGAAACAATCCTTCCAGAGGTGCGTTGCTGGAACCTCTTTTGTCCCTTGCTTTGGGCAGGGATCGTTTAACAGGCGCTCCAGATTCATGCCTCCACCGCGCTGGGGCGGTTTACCCTTACGATGCTGCGCATTGCCCTGTACATTGGTGTTAGCCACAAAATCTGAATTATCCGCCTTACGCTTACCATTGTTCCCGTGGTTCGCCTGGTTATTCTGTCCCTTTGAACCGGCATTCTTCTTTCCCTACTCCTGCTTTTCTTCATCAGAATCGGGATCTTTGGTATTATCCGAATTAGCATATTTAACCAGAGCTGCCATGAGTGTGCCCATATCATTGCAATGGCGCTTGAGCCATCCCAACTTCATCTTCAATGACTTAAACCGGCAATTCCCCTCCAATGTGACAATTGCTGTATCGACATTGATGCGGTCTGATGAATGCAGAATCTTTGAAACATGGCGCACCCAATGCGTTGTTGATTCGTTTTCTCCTTGAACACAAGCAGCCAGATCCACAATGGACATGGGTTGTTTGCACGTATGTCACACCCTAGCTAGTCATGCATTAGAGTGTTGCATCATGTTTACTCTTTCATCAGAAACTTGAAATGGGGATCTGTGAAACCCTCAGAATCATTTTGAAAATGACCCAAATAAAAATTTCTCCAAAAGGGTCCAAGAAAATGCTCATGTTGCTCTCTGAAAATATTGGACAGAGATAAAAATCAAACCAATATTTTTAAGAGCTCATAGGTATTTATTTTGGGCATTTGGAATTAATGCATAAATATTTGCATTGGAAATATATTAATTATATATATTAATATATGTCCAAATATTATGCCAATTATAAAGGAGCTCTGGAATAATATATCTAGCTCCTGCAAAAATTGGCATAAGTTAAATAAATGATTTAATATATTATTTAAATCAAAACAAATGTCAGAAATTAGAAAACAGAAAAATAAATAACAGGAGGAGCTTACCTGGGCTCCTCCCTGTGCGGCCCAGCCAGCTGGCCGGCCCAGCAAGCCAGCCCAGCCCACCACCGCCGTCGTCCTCCTGGCGCCAGTCGGCCAGGCGTGTGGCCGGCGCGCGCGCACGGCCGGAGCGCCACGCCACCAGCTCGTCTGCCTGCCTCCCCCGCCAGCGCGACGCCGCGACGCTTCTTCTCGGTGCCGCCCCGATCCCTTGGCCTTATCCCCCCTCTCTCCCGTGCTGCTCCCTCTCTCTCTCTCACGGCCGAACACCACCGTCGCCGCCGTTCGCCATAGCAGCCGTCACCGGCCACCCCTCGCTCCCCCGACTACCTCAGGAGCTCCGCCTCGACCCCCTCTTCCTCCCCACCGCTCCACGGCTCTCCGGAAGCCCTGCATCGCCGCCTACGTCGCCGTTCCCCTCCTCGGCCACCGGAGATCATCGCCGTCGATTCGCCGTCTCCAGCGCGTCCCCGAGCCCGCTTCGACGCCCACTGCAACCGCGGTGAGCTCCGCCACCGTTTCCCCCTCTTTTTCCCCTCGTTCCCGCGCCGTAACCTCGTTCCCACCACGGCCGAACCTCCGCCGTCGCCGAGCTCGCCGTCAACGCAGCTCCGGTGACCATTTGGTCACCCCGGCGAGTCCAACAAGTTCGTAAGGCCCCGTAGAGCATCCCTAGCGCCTCGCTTAGCTCGCCTTCGAGCTCCAACCCCGTTTCCACACACGACCGAACCCCGGCGGCCGCAGCCGAGCTCGCCGCCGTCGACTCCGGCCACCCCAGGCCCAGCCACGGCCACCATCCGACGCGCCATCGAGCTAGCTATCCAACGCACCTAGCCGCATGCCGTTTGGAGCACCACAGAGGAAACCCGAGGCCCCTGTACGCCGCGGACCTCGCCGGCGACTAACCGCCGGCGGGTTTGACTTGTCCGACCTGGGATTTGACCCCCCCAGGGTCACTGACGCGTGGGCCCCATCGGCCAGGTGGTCAGTTAGTGCTAATTACCGTTAGTCAACCCCCCCTGACACTGACAGTGGGCCCCAGCGCCACTAATCCCTAATTAGGATTAATTTAATCCTGTTAAACCCCCCCTGTCACTGACGTGTGGCCCCCACACGTCAGGTTTGACCCCAGACAGCCGCAGTTGACCACTGACGTCATGCTGACGTCATGCTGGCGCAATAATTATATTTCTGGATTTAAATTAAATCAGGAAATTCCAGAATATTATTTAAACTTCAAAAATTCATAACTTTTATTCTGTAACTCCAAATTGGACAAATTATATATGAAAAATGATCAAAAAAATCCAATCTATCCATCTGTACTATTTTCATGCATGATCAAACAAGTTAAATTGATGTTTTAAGCAGAACAAGGAAAAGCACTTTAAAAGGCCATGTTTGAGTTTGAAATTTGAATCTTTGATTCAAATTTGTTCAAACCCTTCTGGTTTTAGTTGCATTAGCCCAACACACTCATATTGCCATGTTTCATGCATGCATCATATTGTTGCACATTGTTTGGTGATGTTTGTGTATCGGTGTCCTTTGCGACAGGTTCTGCCTCCGAGGAGTACCGTGATTACCCTAACGAAGAACCGTATCAGTGCATCGAACCATCAGGCAAGCAACCAACCATTTGATCATATCGATACAATCCCATGTTCTCGCTCCTGCTCTCTTTTACTGCATTAAGACAACGCGTTTCAAACTGCTGTGTGCTACGGTAGTTGAACCCATTTCCTCTGCATGACCTGTCATTGCCACAGTAACTAGATGAAACCCACTAGCATGTGTAGGAGTTGATTGAGCCATATGTATGTGTTGTTCCTACCTTGCTATGCCTGCTATGCTTAGAGTCGTGTCAGGTCTGGTTCATCTGGGTGATGGCTAGAGTGAAATGTTTATGTCGGTAATGAGAGTGGTGTGGTGAACACGATTTGGTAAAGGTATCGATGAGAGGCCATGTAGGAGTACATGGTGGGTTGTTTCATTGAAGCCGACCTTAAGCACTGAGATCTGTATGTGTGATTTAAGAATCAGCTACTACCATGCATTGGGCCCGAAACCAATGGACCCTCTCGGCTTCTTATTCACCCTAGTTCTCCGTCCAGGAGTTGCAAGTAGTTTCTGGTATTTGTAGCCTACTGGAGGCCGTGGACAGCGCTGACCGTAGGGGTGGGCTGTGATGCGGTAGGTACGTGGCCGGGTGTACCGAATACCCGTTAGGTATCTCGGGAACCCTGTTCACATCGTTCGGGGCCGTATGGGAAACCTCGGCCGGACTCCCTGTGAATGGAACTGAATAGGCGATAAACCTGGACTGGAGGCTTAGGTGACTAGGTAGGTCGTGGCCGACACCCACGTTGGGCTTCCGCTTGAAGGTTGCCGAGTACACGTCGTGTAAACGACGGTAAGTGGTGAGAGCGTGTATGAAGGAGTACATCCCTGCAGGGTTAACATGATCTATTCGAATAGCCGCGTCCGCGGTAAAGGACTACTTGGTTGCCTATACAGTTCATAGACAAGTAAATGGAAACTACTAAAAGCCTCAAGATAAGTGTGAGTGCCGAGGATGGCTCTTCCGTAGGAAGACGGAGGTGGATCCTCGGTAGTGTATTGAAGTGGTGAGTAGTGGACTCGTGTGCGAAAAACCATTTCAAGTTGAAGTATCGTAGGATAGTCTAGCCAAGAGTCAAAGCTGGCTTGCTGCAATAACTCCACCAACCCTTCTTGATAATATGCATGTATGTAGGATCTGATGTAAGTCTTGCTGAGTACCTTTGTACTCATGTTGCTATAATCTACATTTTTACAGAAGACGCTGCAACCCCTTCTGATGGGTTCTATGTAGACGTTGACATCAACGAGTAGGCTAAAGACCCAGGTGGTGACCCTGAGCTTGTGAAGGACCTTGTAGTATAGCTAGGCTTTCCAAGCCTCTTTTATTTTACTAGTTGTCTGTACTCAGACAAGTTACTTCCGCTGCTGGTTTGTATGATTGTATGACTTGAATGTTGGGTCGTGAGACCCGTACCTTTGTGTATGTTATGTATGGCTCCCTGAGCCTTAAATAAAGTACTTGTGTCGTAGAGTCATGTTGTGATGCTTTGTTGTATTTGCACATATCGAGCATATTGTGTGTATGATTGAAATGCTTGGTATGTGCGGGATCTGACTATCTAGTTGTTTATCTTTAGTAGCCTCTCTTACCGGGAAATGTCTCCTAGTGTTACCGCTGAGCCATGGTAGCTTGCTACTGCTCTGGAACACTTAGGCTGGCCGGCATGTGTCCTTCTTCGTTCCTGTGTCTGTCCCTTCGGGGAAATGTCACGCTTTGAGTACCGGAGTCCTGTTAGCCCGCTACAGCCCGGTTTACCGGAGTCCTGCTAGCCCAGTGCTACAGCCCGGACCCACTTGCTGATGACCGACACGTTCGAAGTTGGGTCATGGATGCCTGTCCCTGTAAGTCTGTGCCACTTTGGGTTTACGACTAGTCATGTCAGCCCGGGCTCTTTATCATATGGATGCTAGCGACACTATCATATACGTGAGCCAAAATGCGCAAACGGTCCCGGGCAAAGGTAAGGCGACACCCGTGGGGATACCGTGCGTGAGGCCGCAAAGTGATATGAGGTGTTACCGGCTAGATTGATGTGACATCGAGTCGGGGTCCTGACAGCGTTGGCATCAGAGCCGGACTGCCTGTAGGTTCTTCAAGCCAAACTGGTCGATGTTGATTCTAGAAATTCTTTAGTTATATGTAGGGGAATTGTTTGTGGGTTGGAACGTAAGGCTCTTTTTACTCCTTTATCTTATGACATTCTGATCTGAGTCAGTCCATTCTTCCACCGGGGGTTAAGGAATTAGGATCTGTTCTCTCTATCAGGATCACGTGTTACTAATCAGTAGTACCTTATAAGTTTGATGGATACAAGCCTAGTTCAGTTCTACTACCACATTATGTTGTTAGAATGGATTCAGAACTTTGATATGATGATGTTGAGTGTGTACGAAATCCTTTGTCAAATGTCTCAAAATCCTTCTTGAGCATTTACAGCTGTTATGCTGCCGAAATTTTGCTAGAAATTCTAATGCCCTTGCATTATGATTGTGCTTTCAGATGGCCACTCGCGACCTCAATCAAGTGGTTCGCCTGACTCGATGCCTAGATGTACCCGGCCATACTGCCAAGTTGGTCAGGGTAATGACTGAGGCTGGATACCGTTGGTATCCTGAGTACACGGTCGAAGAGCAATTTCGGGACTTCAATCAAAGCCAGTATCTCTGCACTGTCCGGATATTTCCATCTTATCCTGGATCCACCGAGCCCCTTCACTGCTCCTATGGACTCGGGGTTACTATTGAGATGGCTGTGAAGGATGCCGCCTACTCTATGATGACCATTATGCGAGTCAGATCTGGTCTATTTCGGGACTCTGATTTCCGGTATATGCCAGGATCACTTCCGGGAGCACAAGGGTATCTCCAGGCTATCTATGCTGACCCCACCCAGGAGGATTCACGGACTCGCACCACTGCTGAGATGCTCGAGGATAAGGACCGTGAAAATCGGGCCTTAAGGTTAGAGCTCTTCAATACCCGTGCTGACCACTGGGCCACTTTGACTCGGTTTGCACCGGCGGTGCAAGCTGGATATTCAGATATGCGCGATCTCTATCCTGTGAGATCTGCTCTGCCAGACATGATGGGTTGGCGTGATGTAGGAGGCATCACCCCACCTCGTGGTCCCCGCAGGCCACCGTCTGTTGGTCCAAGACCTCATCCTAGCCCCTATGGTCCACAAGCTCCGCGAGATCGTCTGTTTCCGGATGATCATGTTGAGCTTCCAGGCTATGGAGGTGACTTCTACGAGGACTACTACGGATCGGTCTGAGTTAGTGGTAGTATCACTAGTTCGCACTAGCTGTGTCGTCTATCGTCCCGCGTGACTCGTGGGATATGACCTAGTTTGCACTCTTTCCGTAGGAGTAGAAAAATAATGTATAGTAGCTTGGGATGCCTCCGATGAGATGTAATCCTTTTCTCACCGTAATAGTACTTTGTTTGGTCTTGTGCTAAACCCTGTATGGTGTGTATGACGATGGAATAGAAGAAGCAGTTTCTGTTTTTACCATGTCATATAGATGATCATCTTGCATTTCGAGTTATTCCTTACATTCTATATCCTATGTCGGAATTTCATCATCCTGACTAAATCATTGTCTTGTTTACCTAGGATGGTCAACACGCGCGCTAACCCTGCTTCTCAAGAGCAGGCCGAAGGCAGTGAAGGCAGGAATGAAAATCTGCCTCATCCTCCTTCCCTAGCCGAGGTTATGATGGAAGCTGAGAGAAACAAGCGGGAGACCAACCGTTTGTTGGAGCGTATTGAACAGAATACAGCACACCATTAGAGGATTAACGTGGTGTCACTCAGTGATTTTATCAAATTGCATCCACCCACGTTTGACCACTCCGTCGAGCCTCTCGACGCTGATGACTGGCTTCGCAGTATCTCTCACAAGCTGCGTTCTGCGCTAGTAGCTGAGGCTGACAAGGTCACCTTTGCTGCATATCATCTTGAAGGCCCCGCCAGTCTATGGTGGGAGAATTATGGAGCTATGCGCCCGGCGGGCCATGTCACTACTTGGGCTGAGTTCAGTGAGGCTTTCCGTGAACATCACATTCCGGAGGGTCTCATGGACCGTAAACGTGAAGAATTTTGCAGTTTCACCCAAGGCCGACTTTCTGTGGATGCCTATAGCAGGGAGTTTGGTAATCTCGCCCGATATGCAACTGAGGAAGTGTCTACTGACGCCAAGAAGCAAGCAAGGTTCCGTAAGGGCCTTAGTCCTGAGCTTCGCCACGACCTCCGTTTGCATGAGTGCACATCCTTTCAGAAACTTGTCAACAAAGCCATCAGTGCTGAAACTGGTCAGACTGACTATGACGCAACACGCAAGCATGGCCGTGATAGGGGTTCCTCATCCGGTGCTGGTCCTCAGAAGCGCCGCGTGTGGGTGCCCAACACTGCCCTGCCACCCAGGTTCACACCGAGGCCACCTTTCCAGGCGCCTCGCCCTGTTCAACAGTCTGCACCGGCCAAGCCCTATGGTGGTCCAACCAACAATGCTCCTCCACGTACCAGTTCCGTGACTTGCTTCAAGTGCGGGGAATCTGGTCACTATATGCGTGAGTATCCCCAGACCAACCCCAGCCAGTCTGCTAAAGCTGTTGGCCGTGGCAAGCCGACAGGAAAAATATTCCACGCCAAGCCGGTCACCGCTTCACGTGGCCATGTCAACTGTATCTCTGCCGAAGAAGCTCAAGAGGATCCCAACGTCGTTCTCGGTACGCTTCTTGTTAATTGCCACCCGGCATCTGTTCTTTTCGATACAGGAGCCTCTCATTCTTTTATATCCGAAAATTATGCTCGTTTGCATAACGTTGCATTCTGTGACATGCCATCCACTATGGAAATTTCTACCCCTGGTTCTAGATGGCAGACCTCTAGGGTAAGTTATGGAAATGAAATCCAAGTCGACAGACTTGTTTTCCTCGCGTCTTTGATAGCCTTTAAATCTTCAGATATTAATATCATTCTGGGTATGGACTGGATGTCAGTTCATCATGCCAAAATTGATTGCTTCTCTAGGACTGTTCAACTCACCCATCCTTCGGGGAAGATAGTCAATGTCTTGACCCGAATAGCCAAGCGACAATTATATTCTCTTAACGCCAGCCCTTTGCCAGACCTTGAGGACATTCCGGTAGTCCGTGACTTCCCGGATGTCTTTCCAGAGGAATTGCCAGGTGTTCCACCTGACAGGGATGTTGAGTTCGTAATAGACCTCATTCCAGGAACCGTTCCGATTGCTAGAAGACCTTATAAGATGGCACCCCTAGAACTAGCCGAGCTTAAGAAACAACTCGATGAGTCCTTGAAAAAGGGTTTCATCCGACCTAGTTCATCTCCGTGGGCTTGCCCCGTTCTCTTCGTCAAGAAGAAGGATGGTACGGACCGGATGGTTGTAGATTACCGACCTGTCAATTTGGTCACAATCAAGAACAAATATCCACTTCCCTGGATCAACGACCTGTATGATCAGCTCGCTGGATCCTCAGTCTTCTCCAAGATGGATTTGAGGTTGGGCTACCATCAAATCAAAATCAGAAACGGGGACATTCCTAAAACGGCCTTTGTTACTCGTTATGGCCAATACGAGTGCACTGTCATGTCCTTCGGATTAACCAACGCTCCAGCCACCTTTTCTCGGTTAATGAACTCAATCTTCATGGAGTATTTGGATAAATTCGTCATGGTTTACCTCGATGATATACTCATCTACTCCAAGAACGAGGAAGAACATGCCGAACATCTAAGGCTAGTGTTGAAGAAACTTCGAGAGCAACGCCTTTATGCCAAATTTTCTAAATGTGAATTCTGGTTGTCAGAAGTGACCTATCTGGGTCATGTGATATCTGGTAAAGGTATTGCTGTTAACCCTGAGCGAGTTCAAGCCGTCCTTAATTGGACTCCACCTGAATCGGTCAAGCAAGTTCGGAGTTTTCTAGGCTTAGCGAGCTATTGTCGTCGCTTTGTCGAGAACTTCTCCAAGGTTGCTAAACCTCTAACCGAACTCCTCAAGAAAGATAAGAAGTTCGAGTGGACTCCACAATGTGAGCACAGCTTTCAGGAACTGAAAAGACGCCTGACCTCTGCTCCCGTACTGGTACCGCCAGACTTCTCCAAAGACTTTGTTATCTACTGCGACGCCTCGCGACAAGGACTAGGTTGCATCCTTATGCAAGATCGACATGTAATTGCCTACGCTTCACGACAATTGCACCCACATGAGGAGAATTATCCTACTCATGATCTAGAGCTTGCAGCCGTAGTCTATGCACTTAAAACCTGGCGACATTACCTCCTCGGTAACCGTTGCGAAATATTCATTGATCACCAAAGTCTGAAGTACATTTTCACCCAACCGGATCTAAATCTCAGGCAAAGACGTTGGGTTGAATTGATCACAGACTTCGACTTAGGAATAACCTACACCCCAGGGAAAGCCAACGTCATGGCTGATGCGCTAAGTCGTAAATCTTATTGTAACAACCTGATGTTACAACAAAGTCAACCGCTTCTCCATGAGGAATTTCGGAAGCTTAACCTTCACATTGTACCTCAAGGTTTTCTTTCCACCTTGGTGGCAAAACCTACCCTTACGGATCAAATTATCAAAGCACAGAAAGTAGATCCAGGAATCTCCCGCATCAAGAGAAACATCCAGAAGGGAATTGCGAATTGTTTCTCCATTAATGATCAAGGGGTCGTATACTTCGGGAATCGACTAGTGGTTCCCAAAGTGCGAAACCTGAGGCGATTGATCCTTAAGGAGGCTCATGAATCTCCTCTCACTATTCATCCCGGTAGTACTAAGATGTATCAGGACCTACGCCAGAGGTTCTGGTGGACTAGGATGAAGAGAGAAATTGCTCAGTATATTGCTAATTGCGACGTCTGTCGTCGTGTGAAAGCAGAGCATCAATGGCATGCTGGCACCCTTCAACCCTTAGCTATTCCTGAATGGAAATGGGATAAAATTGGTATGGATTTCATTACCGGTTTTCCCAGGACAAAGAGAGGGAATAATGCTATTTTCTTCGTGGTCGATCGTCTTTCCAAAGTAGCCCATTTCTTACCTGTTCGTGAGAGTATAACCGCTAGTCAGCTGGCAGACTTATACATCTCCCGAATAGTGTCCCTCCATGGTGTTCCTTTGGAAATTAACTCGGATCGAGGAAGTCTTTTCACCTCTCGATTTTGGGAAAGTTTCCAAAATGCTATGGGAACCCGTCTCTCCTTCAGCACCGCTTTCCACCCTCAGTCGAGTGGTCAGGTGGAACGCGTCAACCAGATTCTAGAAGACATGCTTCGAGCCTCTGTTATCTCATTCGGGATGGACTGGGAGAAGTGCCTTCCATTTGCCGAATTCGCTTACAACAACAGCTATCAATCTAGCTTGGGTAAAGCCCCTTTTGAAGTTCTCTATGGACGACGGTGTCGAACACCCCTTAACTGGTCAGAGACCGGGGAAAGACAATTCTTTGGCCCGGATATGATTCAGGAAGTAGAAGAACAAGTTCGTATCGTTCGTGAAAAGTTGAAAACAGCCCAATCTCGTCAAAAGAGTCAGTATGACCAAAAACATAAGGCTATGACTTTCGAGGTTGACGAGAAGGCTTATCTTCGGGTCACCCCTCTGAAGGGAACCCATTGTTTCGGTATCAAAGGCAAATTGGCTCCTCGTTACATTGGACCTTTTCGCATTCTCGCCAAACGAGGAGAAGTTGCCTACCAGTTGGAACTACCTCCGCACCTCTCCAGAGTCCACGATGTCTTCCACGTTTCTCAACTCAGGCGTTGCTTCTCGGATCCTATCCGTGAAGTGGACCACGAAACGCTTGATCTCCAAGATAATCTTACATATCGAGAGTACCCCATTCGTATCCTCGATCAGGCCGAACGTACCACCCGACGTCATAATATCAAGTTTCTCAAAGTTCAATGGTCGCACCATTCGGAGGATGAAGCAACCTGGGAAAGGGAGGATCGTCTTCGACTTGAGTATCCC
>NC_057813.1:75483586-75491344 GCF_018294505.1 Triticum aestivum | reverse complement strand
CCCGATCCCCTGGCCTTATCCCCCCTCTCTCCCGTGCTGCTCCCTCTCTCTCTCTCTCTCACGGCCGAACACCACAGTCGCCGCCGTTCGCCATAGCAGCCGTCACCGGCCACCCCTCGCTCCCCCGACTAGCTCAGGAGCTCCGCCTCGACCCCCTCTTCCTCCCCACCGCTCCACGGCTCTCCGGAAGCCCTGCATCGCCGCCTACGTCGCCGTTCCTCTCCTCGGCCACCGGAGATCATCGCCGTCGATTCGCCGTCTCCAGCGCGTCCCCGAGCCCGCTTCGACGCCCACTGCAACCGCGGTGAGCTCCGCCACCGTTTCCCCCTCTTTTTCCCCTCGTTCCCGCGCCGTAACCTCGTTCCCACCACGGCCGAACCTCCGCCGTCGCCGAGCTCGCCGTCGACGCAGCTCCGGTGACCATTTGGTCACCCCGGCGAGTCCAACAAGTTCGTAAGGCCCCGTAGAGCATCCCTAGCGCCTCGCTTAGCTCGCCTTCGAGCTCCAACCCCGTTTCCACGCACGACCGAACCCCGGCGGCCGCAGCCGAGCTCGCCGCCGTCGACTCCGGCCACCCCAGGCCCAGCCACGGCCACCATCCGACGCGCCATCGAGCTAGCTATCCAACGCACCTAGCCGCATGCCGTTTGGAGCACCACAGAGGAAACCCGAGGCCCCTGTACGCCGCGGACCTCGCCGGCGACTAACCGCCGGCGGGTTTGACTTGTCCGACCTGGGATTTGACCCCCCCAGGGTCACTGACGCGTGGGCCCCATCGGCCAGGTGGTCAGTTAGTGCTAATTACCGTTAGTCAACCCCCCCTGACACTGACAGTGGGCCCCAGCGCCACTAATCCCTAATTAGGATTAATTTAATCCTGTTAAACCCCCCCTGTCACTGACGTGTGGCCCCCACACGTCAGGTTTGACACCAGACAGCCGCAGTTGACCACTGACGTCATGCTGACGTCATGCTGGCGCAATAATTATATTTCTGGATTTAAATTAAATCAGGAAATTCCAGAATATTATTTAAACTTCAAAAATTCATAACTTTTATTCTGTAACTCCAAATTGGACAAATTATATATGAAAAATGATCAAAAAAATCCAATCTATCCATCTGTACTATTTTCATGCATGATCAAACAAGTTAAATTGATGTTTTAAGCAGAACAAGGAAAAGCACTTTAAAAGGCCATGTTTGAGTTTGAAATTTGAATCTTTGATTCAAATTTGTTCAAACCCTTCTGGTTTTAGTTGCATTAGCCCAACACACTCATATTGCCATGTTTCATGCATGCATCATATTGTTGGACATTGTTTGGTGATGTTTGTGTATCGGTGTCCTTTGCGACAGGTTCTGCCTCCGAGGAGTACCGTGATTACCCTAACGAAGAACCGTATCAGTGCATCGAACCATCAGGCAAGCAACCAACCATTTGATCATATCGATACAATCCCATGTTCTCGCTCCTGCTCTCTTTTACTGCATTAAGACAACGCGTTTCAAACTGCTGTGTGCTATGGTAGTTGAACCCATTTCCTCTGCATGACCTGTCATTGCCACAGTAACTAGATGAAACCCACTAGCATGTGTAGGAGTTGATTGAGCCATATGTATGTGTTGTTCCTACCTTGCTATGCCTGCTATGCTTAGAGTCGTGTCAGGTCTGGTTCATCTGGGTGATGGCTAGAGTGAAATGTTTATGTCGGTAATGAGAGTGGTGTGGTGAACACGATTTGGTAAAGGTATCGATGAGAGGCCATGTAGGAGTACATGGTGGGTTGTTTCATTGAAGCCGACCTTAAGCACTGAGATCTGTATGTGTGATTTAAGAATCAGCTACTACCATGCATTGGGCCCGAAACCAATGGACCCTCTCGGCTTCTTATTCACCCTAGTTCTCCGTCCAGGAGTTGCAAGTAGTTTCTGGTATTTGTAGCCTACTAGAGGCCGTGGACAGCGCTGACCGTAGGGGTGGGCTGTGATGCGGTAGGTACGTGGCCGGGTGTACCGAATACCCGTTAGGTATCTCGGGAACCCTGTTCACATCGTTCGGGGCCGTATGGGAAACCTCGGCCGGACTCCCTGTGGATGGAACTGAATAGGCGATAAACCTGGACTGGAGGCTTAGGTGACTAGGTAGGTCGTGGCCGACACCCACGTTGGGCTTCCGCTTGAAGGTTGCCGAGTACACGTCGTGTAAACGACGGTAAGTGGTGAGAGCGTGTATGAAGGAGTACATCCCTGCAGGGTTAACATGATCTATTCGAATAGCCGCGTCCGCGGTAAAGGACTACTTGGTTGCCTATACAGTTCATAGACAAGTAAATGGAAACTACTAAAAGCCTCAAGATAAGTGTGAGTGCCGAGGATGGCTCTTCCGTAGGAAGACGGAGGTGGATCCTCGGTAGTGTATTGAAGTGGTGAGTAGTGGACTCGTGTGCGAAAAACCATTTCAAGTTGAAGTATCGTAGGATAGTCTAGCCAAGAGTCAAAGCTGGCTTGCTGCAATAACTCCACCAACCCTTCTTGATAATATGCATGTATGTAGGATCTGATGTAAGTCTTGCTGAGTACCTTTGTACTCATGTTGCTATAATCTACATTTTTACAGAAGACGCTGCAACCCCTTCTGATGGGTTCTATGTAGACGTTGACATCAACGAGTAGGCTAAAGACCCAGGTGGTGACCCTGAGCTTGTGAAGGACCTTGTAGTATAGCTAGGCTTTCCAAGCCTCTTTTATTTTACTAGTTGTCTGTACTCAGACAAGTTACTTCCGCTGCTGGTTTGTATGATTGTATGACTTGAATGTTGGGTCGTGAGACCCGTACCTTTGTGTATGTTATGTATGGCTCCCTGAGCCTTAAATAAAGTACTTGTGTCGTAGAGTCATGTTGTGATGCTTTGTTGTATTTGCACATATCGAGCATATTGTGTGTATGATTGAAATGCTTGGTATGTGCGGGATCTGACTATCTAGTTGTTTATCTTTAGTAGCCTCTCTTACCGGGAAATGTCTCCTAGTGTTACCGCTGAGCCATGGTAGCTTGCTACTGCTCTGGAACACTTAGGCTGGCCGGCATGTGTCCTTCTTCGTTCCTGTGTCTGTCCCTTCGGGGAAATGTCACGCTTTGAGTACCGGAGTCCTGTTAGCCCGCTACAGCCCGGTTTACCGGAGTCCTGCTAGCCCAGTGCTACAGCCCGGACCCACTTGCTGATGACCGACACGTTCGAAGTTGGGTCATGGATGCCTGTCCCTGTAAGTCTGTGCCACTTTGGGTTTACGACTAGTCATGTCAGCCCGGGCTCTTTATCATATGGATGCTAGCGACACTATCATATACGTGAGCCAAAAGGCGCAAACGGTCCCGGGCAAAGGTAAGGCGACACCCGTGGGAATACCGTGCGTGAGGCCGCAAAGTGATATGAGGTGTTACCGGCTAGATCGATGTGACATCGAGTCGGGGTCCTGACAGCGTTGGCATCAGAGCCGGACTGCCTGTAGGTTCTCCAAGCCAAACTGGTCGATGTTGAGTCTAGAAATTCTTTAGTTATATGTAGGGGAATTGTTTGTGGGTTGGAACGTAAGGCTCTTTTTACTCCTTATACCTTATGACTTTCTGATCTGAGTCAGTCCATTCTTCCACCGGGGGTTAAGGAATTAGGATCTGTTCTCTCTATCAGGATCACGAGTTACTAATCAGTAGTACCTTATAAGTTTGATGGTTACCAGCCTAGTTCAGTTCTACTACCACATTATGTTGCCAGAATGGTTTCAGAACTTTGATATGGTGATGTTGAGTGTGTACGAAATCCTTTGTCAAATGTCTCAAATTCTTTTTGAGCATTTACAGCTGTTATGCTGCCGAAATTTTGCTAGAAATTCTAATGCCTTTGCATTATAATTGTGCTTTCAGATGGCCACTCGCGACCTCAATCAAGTGGTTCGCCTGACTCGATGCCTAGATGTACCCGGCCATACTGCTAAGTTGGTCAGGGTAATGACTGAGGCTGGATACCGCTGGTATCCCGAGTACACGGTCGAAGAGCAATTCCGAGATTTTAATCAAAGCCAGTATCTCTGCACTGTCAGGATATTTCCATCTTATCCTGGATCCACCGAGCCTCTTCACTGCTCCTATGGACTCGGGGTTACTATTGAGATGGCTGTGCAGGACGCCGCCTACTCTATGATGACCATTATGCGAGTCAGATCTGGGTTATTTCGGGACTCTGATTTCCGGTATATGCCAGGATCACTTCCGGGAGCACAAGGGTATCTCCAGGCTATTTATGCTGACCCCACTCAGGAGGATTCACGGACTCGCACCACTGCTGAGATGCTCGAGGATAAGGACCGTGAAAATCGGGCCTTGAGGTTAGAGCTCTTCAATACCCGTGCTGACCATTGGGCCACTTTGACTCGGTTTGCACCGGCGGTGCAAACTGGATATTCAGATATGCGCGATCTCTATCCTGTGAGATCTGCTCTGCCGGACGTGATGGTTTGGCGTGATGTAGGAGGCATCACCCCACCTCGCGGTCCCCGCAGGCCACCGTCTGTTGGTCCAAGGCCTCATCCTAGCCCCTATGGTCCACAAGCTCCGCGAGACCGTCTGTTTCCGGATGATCATGTTGAACTTCCAGGCTATGGAGGCGACTTCTACGAGGACTACTACGGATCGGTCTGAGTTAGCGGTAGTATCACTAGTTCGCACTAGCTGTGTCGTCTATCGTCCTGCGTGACTCGTGGGATATGACCTAGTTTGTACTCTTTCCGGAGGTGTAGAAAAATAATGTATAGGAGCTTGGGATGCCTTCGATGAGATGTAATCCTCTTTTCACCGTAATAGTACTTTGTTTGGTCTTGTACTAAACCCTGTATGGTGTGTATGATGATGGAATAAAAGAAGCAGTTTCTGTATCTACCATGTCATACGGATGATCATCTTGCATTCCGAGTTATTCCTTACATTATGTACTCTATGTCGGAATTTTATCATCCTGACTAAATCATTGTCTTGTTTACCTAGGATGGTCAACACGCGCACTAACCCTGCTCCTCAAGAGCAGGCCGAAGGCAGTGAAGTCAGGGATGCAAATCTGCCTCATCCTCCTTCACTAGCCGAGGTTATGATGGAAGCTGAGAGAAACAAGCGGGAGACCAACCGTTTGTTGGAGCGTATTGAACAGAACACAACACACCATCAGAGGACTAACGTGGTGTCACTCAGTGATTTTATCAAATTACATCCATCCACGTTCCACCACTCCGTCGAGCCTCTCGACGCTGATGACTGGCTTCGCAGTATCTCTCACAAACTGCGTTCCGCGCTGGTAGCGGAGGCTGACAAGGTCACCTTTGCTGCATATCATCTTGAAGGCCCCGCCAGTCTATGGTGGGAGAATTATGGAGCTATGCGCCCAGCGGGCCATGTCACTTCCTGGGCTGAGTTCAGCGAGGCTTTCCGTGAACATCACATTCCGGAGGGTCTCATGGACCGTAAACGTGAGGAATTCTGCAATTTCACCCAAGGCCGACTTTCTGTGGATGTTTACAGTAGGGAGTTTGGTAATCTCGCACGATATGCAACCGAGGAAGTTTCTACTGACGCCAAGAAGCAAGCAAGGTTCCGTAAGGGACTTAGTCCTGAGCTTCGCCGCGACCTCCGTCTGCATGAGTGCACATCTTTTCAGAAACTTGTCAACAAAGCCATCAGTGCTGAAACTGGTCAGACTGACTACGACGCAACACGCAAGCATGGCCGTGATATGGGTTCCTCATCCGGTGCTGGTCCTCAGAAGCGCCGCGTGTGGGTACCCAACACCGCCCTGCCACCCAGGTTCACACCGAGGCCATCTTTCCAGGCGCCTCGCCCCGTTCAACAGTCTGCTCCAGCCAAGCCCTATGGGGGTCCAATCAATAATGCTCCTCCACGTACCAGTTCCGTGACTTGTTTCAAGTGTGGGGAATCTGGTCACTATATGCGTGAGTGTCCTCAGACCAACCCCAACCAATCTGCTAAAGCTGTTGGCCGTGGCAAGCCGACAGGGAAAATATTCCACGCCAAACCGGTCACCGCTTCACGTGGCCATGTCAACTGTATCTCTGCCGAAGAAGCTCAAGAGGATCCCAACGTCGTTCTCGGTACGCTTCTTGTAAATTGCCACCCGGCATCTGTTCTTTTCGATACAGGAGCCTCTCATTCTTTTTATCCGAAAATTATGCTCGTTTGCATAACGTTGCATTCTGTGACATGCCATCCACTATGGAAATTTCTACCCCTGGTTCTAGATGGCAGACCTCTAGGGTAAGTTATGGAAATGAAATCCAAGTCGACAGACTTGTTTTTCTCGCGTCTTTGATAGCCCTTAAATCTTCAGATATTAATATCATTTTGGGTATGGACTGGATGTCAGCTCATCAAGCCAAAATTGATTGCTTCTCTAGGACTGTTCAACTCACCCATCCTTCGGGGAAGATAGTCAATGTCTTGACCCGAATAGCCAAGCGACAATTATATTCTCTTAACGCCAGCCCTTTGCCAGACCTTGAGGACATTCCGGTAGTCCGTGACTTCCCGGATGTCTTTCCAGAGGAATTGCCAGGTGTTCCACCTGACAGGGATGTTGAGTTCGTAATAGACCTCATTCCAGGAACCGTTCCGATTGCTAGAAGACCTTATAAGATGGCACCACTAGAACTAGCCGAGCTTAAGAAACAACTCGATGAGTCCTTGAAAAAGGGTTTCATCCGACCTAGTTCATCTCCGTGGGCTTGCCCCGTCCTCTTCGTCAAGAAGAAGGATGGTACGGACCGGATGGTTGTAGATTACCGACCTGTCAATTTGGTCACAATCAAGAACAAATATCCGCTTCCCAGGATCAACGACCTGTATGATCAGCTCGCTGGATCCTCAGTCTTCTCCAAGATGGATTTGAGGTTGGGCTACCATCAAATCAAAATCAGAAACGGGGACATTCCTAAAACGGCCTTTGTTACTCGTTATGGCCAATACGAGTACACCGTCATGTCCTTCGGATTAACCAACGCTCCAGCCACTTTTTCTCGGTTAATGAACTCAATCTTCATGGAGTATTTGGATAAATTCGTCGTGGTTTACCTCGATGATATACTCATCTACTCCAAGAACGAGGAAGAACATGCCGAACATTTAAGACTAGTGTTGAAGAAACTTCGAGAGCATCGCCTTTATGCCAAATTTTCTAAATGTGAATTCTGGTTGTCAGAAGTGACCTATCTAGGTCATGTAATATCTGGTAAAGGTATTGCTGTTAACCCTGAGCGAGTTCAAGCCATCCTTAATTGGACTCCACCTGAATCGGTCAAGCAAGTTCGGAGTTTTCTAGGCTTAGCGAGCTATTGTCGTCGCTTTGTCGAGAACTTCTCCAAAGTTGCTAAACCTCTAACCGAACTCCTCAAGAAAGATAAAAAGTTCGAATGGACTCCACAATGTGAGCACAGCTTTCAGGAACTGAAAAGACGCCTGACCTCTGCTCCCGTACTGGTACCGCCAGACTTTTCCAAGGACTTTGTTATCTACTGCGACGCCTCGCGACAAGGACTAGGTTGCATTCTTATGCAAGATCGACACGTAATTGCTTACGCTTCACGGCAATTGCACCCACATGAGGAGAATTATCCTACTCATGATCTAGAGCTTGCAGCCGTAGTCTATGCACTTAAGACCTGGCGACATTACCTCCTCGGTAATCGTTGCGAAATATT
>NC_057813.1:75272298-75483576 GCF_018294505.1 Triticum aestivum | reverse complement strand
ATCTGTGAAACCCTCAGAATCATTTTGAAAATGACCCAAATAAAAATTTCTCCAAAAGGGTCCAAGAAAATGCTCATGTTGCTCTCTGAAAATATTGGACAGAGATAAAAATCAAACCAATATTTTTAAGAGCTCATAGGTATTTATTTTGGGCATTTGGAATTAATGCATAAATATTTGCATTGGAAATATATTAATTATATATATTAATATATGTCCAAATATTATGCCATATATAAAGGAGCTCTGGAATAATATATCTAGCCCCTGCAAAAATTGGCATAAGTTAAATAAATGATTTAATATATTATTTAAATCAAAACAAATGTCAGAAATTAGAAAACAGAAAAAAAAATAAAAGGGGGAGAAGCTTACCTGGGCTCCTCCACTGTGCGGCCCAGCCAGCTGGCTGGCCCAGCCAGCAGCCGGCCCAGCCCACCTCCCTCCTCTGTCGTCTTCGTCCCGACAGAGGGAGGGGAGTGTGGCCGGCGCGCGCGTGCGCCACCACGCCACGCCACCTCTCTCCCTGCCTGCCTGCCCTCCCCTCCTCGCCTCGATGCCCCTGGACGACGCCACGCCTCCCCCCTGCTCTCTCTCACTCCCCCTCGGCTCTTCCCTCCTCTCCCTCGCTCCCTCACTCACGGCCGAACACCACCGTCGCCGCCGTTCGCCATAGCAACCGTCTCCGGCCACCCCTCGCTCCCCCGACTAGCTCAGAAGCTTCGCCTCGACCCCCTCTTCCTCCCCACTGCTCCACGGGCCTCCGGAAGCCCTGCATCGCCGCCACGTCGCCGTTCCCCTCTTCGGGCTCCGACCATCATCGCCGTCGAATTCGCCGTCTCCAGCGCGTCTCCGAGCCCGCTTCGACGCCCACTGCAACCGCGGTGAGCCCCCGGGTCGTTTCCCCTTTCTCCCCTAGTCTCTTTCAACCTCTAGGCCTTAGCCCCACCTTGGCCGAGAGCTCCACGCCGCCGGCGAAGTCGCCATCATGGCCACGGTCACCGTAGCACCCAACCGAGCACACTATCGTGCTCCACACCTCACTAGGAGCACGCAGCACGCACTAACGCCTCCCCAAACCCCCTGCAACGCCGATTCCGACCGTACCCGAACTCCGGCGGCCGCAGCCGAGCTCGCCGCCGTCGACTCCGGCCACCCCAGGCCCAGCCACGGCCACCGTTCGACGCGCGGGAGCAAGGGCTCTCCAACGAGCCCAAGCACGGCCTCGCCCGTGCCCTGTAGCGCGATCCCGCGTCGCGCCGCCGTCACGTCGCCGGTGGGTTTGACCCACTTTGACCACGGCAGGACCCCCCTGAGTCCCTGACAGGTGGGCCCAGCCCTGTAGCTAATTAGGATTAGTGCTAACCACAAATGGTTAACCCCCTGACACTGACAGTGGGCCCCAGCGCCACTAACCCCTAATTAGGAATAAATTAAACCTGTTAAACCCCCCTGTCACTGACGTGTGGCCCCCACACGTCAGGTTTGACTCCAGCCAACCGCAGTTGACCACTGACGTCATGCTGACGTCATGCTGGCGCAGTAATTATAATTTCTGAATTTAATTTAAATCAGGAAATTCCAGAATATTATTTAAACTTCAAAAATTCATAACTTTTATTCTGTAACTCCAAATTGGACAAATTATATATGAAAAATGATCAGAAAAATCCAATCTATCCATCTGTACTATTTTCATGCATGATCAAACAAGTTAAATTGATGTTTCAAGCAGAACAAGGAAAAGCACTTTAAGAGGCCATGTTTGAGTTTGAAATTTGAATCTTTGATTCAAATTTGTTCAAACCCTTCTGGTTTTAGTTGCATTAGTCCAACACACTCATATTGCTATGTTTCATGCATGCATCATATTGTTGCACATTGTTTGGTGATGGTTGTGTATCGGTGTCCTTGCGACAGGTTCTGCCCCCGAGGAGTACCGTGATTACCCTAACGAAGAACCGTATCAGTGCATCGAACCATCAGGCAAGCAACCAACCATTTGATCATATCGATACAATCCCATGTTCTCGCTCCTGCTCTCTTTTACTGCATTAAGACAACACGTTTCAAACTGCTGTGTGCTACGGTAGTTGAACCCATTTCCTCTGCATGACCTGTCATTGCCACAGTAACTAGATGAAACCCACTAGCATGTGTAGGAGTAGATTGAGCCATATGTATGTGTTGTTCCTACCTTGCTATGCCTGCTATGCTTAGAGTCGTGTCAGGTCTGGTTCATCTGGGTGATGGGCTAGAGTGAAATGATTATGTCGGTAATGAGAGTGGTGTGGTGAACACGATTTGGTAAAGGTATCGATGAGAGGCCATGTAGGAGTACATGGTGGGTTGTTTCATTGAAGCCGACCTTAAGCACTGAGATCTGTATGTGTGATTTAAGATACAGCTACTACCATGCATTGGGCCCTGAAATATGACCCCGCTCGACTTCTTATTCACCCTAGCTCTCTGTCCAGGAGTTGCAAGTAGTTTCTGGTGTTTGTAGCCTACTGGAGGCCGTGGACAGCGCTGACCGTAGGGGTGGGCTGGGATGCGGTAGGTACGTGGCCGGGTGTACCGAATACCCGTTAGGTATCTCGGGAACCCTGTTCACATCGTTCGGGGCCGTATGGGAAACCTCGGCCGGACTCCCTGCGGATGGAACCTGAATAGGCGATAAACCTGGACTAGAGGCTTAAGTGTTTAGGTAGGTCGTGGTCTACACCCACGTCGGCTTTCGCTTGAAGTCTGCCGAGCACATGTCGTGTGCAGACGCTAAGTGGTGGAAACATGTATGAGGAGGTACACCCCTGCAGGGTTAACATGATCTATTCGAATAGCCGCGTCCGCGGTAAAGGACTACTTGGTTGCCTATACAGTTCATAGACAAGTAAATGGAAACTACTAAAAGCCTCAAGATAAGTGTGAGTGCCGAGGATGGCTCTTCCGTAGGAAGACGGAGGTGGATCCTCGGTAGTGTATTGAAGTGGTGAGTAGTGGACTCGTGTGCGAAAAACCATTTCAAGTTGAAGTATCGTAGGATAGTCTAGCCAAGAGTCAAAGCTGGCTTGCTGCAATAACTCCACCAACCCTTCTTGATAATATGCATGTATGTAGGATCTGATGTAAGTCTTGCTGAGTACCTTTGTACTCATGTTGCTATAATCTACATTTTTACAGAAGACGCTGCAACCCCTTCTGATGGGTTCTATGTAGACGTTGACATCAACGAGTAGGCTAAAGACCCAGGTGGTGACCCTGAGCTTGTGAAGGACCTTGTAGTATAGCTAGGCTTTCCAAGCCTCTTTTATTTTACTAGTTGTCTGTACTCAGACAAGTTACTTCCGCTGCTGGTTTGTATGATTGTATGACTTGAATGTTGGGTCGTGAGACCCGTACCTTTGTGTATGTTATGTATGGCTCCCTGAGCCTTAAATAAAGTACTTGTGTCGTAGAGTCATGTTGTGATGCTTCGTTGTATTTGCACATATCGAGCATATTGTGTGTATGATTGAAATGCTTGGTATGTGCGGGATCTGACTATCTAGTTGTTTATCTTTAGTAGCCTCTCTTACCGGGAAATGTCTCCTAGTGTTACCGCTGAGCCATGGTAGCTTGCTACTGCTCTGGAACACTTAGGCTGGCCGGCATGTGTCCTTCTTCGTTCCTGTGTCTGTCCCTTCGGGGAAATGTCACGCTTTGAGTACCGGAGTCCTGTTAGCCCGCTACAGCCCGGTTTACCGGAGTCCTGCTAGCCCAGTGCTACAGCCCGGACCCACTTGCTGATGACCGACACGTTCGAAGCTGGGTCATGGATGCCTGTCCCTGTAAGTCTGTGCCACTTTGGGTTTACGACTAGTCATGTCAGCCCGGGCTCTTTATCATATGGATGCTAGCGACACTATCATATACGTGAGCCAAAATGCGCAAACGGTCCCGGGCAAAGGTAAGGCGACACCCGTGGGGATACCGTGCGTGAGGCCGCAAAGTGATATGAGGTGTTACCGGCTAGATCGATGTGACATCGAGTCGGGGTCCTGACAACGTATCCTTGAACTCCGCTATAAACCGAGTCTTCAGTTGATCCCATGACCCAATGGAATTAGTAGGCAGGCTCTTCAACCAAGTACGATTTGTTCCTTCCAACATCATGGTGAAGTATTTTGCACACACCGCTTCATCCACTTCCAGCATCTCCATAGCCATCTCGTAGCTCTCAACCCATGACTCGGGGGGTAAATCGGCGGTGTAATTAGGCACCTTCCACGGGCCCTTGAAATCCTTGGGTAATCGTACATCACGCAGAGCCGGAGTGAGACACGGCACTCCCCATGAATTCAAAGCAAGCCCTATACCTCGTTCTACTGACGCCGCTGGCTGAATCGGGGCAGGTTGATGATGACCCGCGTACTGTGCTACTAATTCGGCCTCCCTTCATGCTCTGCCATTATCCACCATGTCCTGAGCATTTGCACCACCACACGCCGGATTAGGCCCTCGAGGGGCGTCACGGTTCCGCGCACTGCTTGACACAGCCGGCTCATCCATGTGCCTGCTGTAGCTCCTGCTCGGGCAAGGGGTCCAGTGAATCCAGTCTTGGCTATATGAATAAGCCTCCTGCTGCACCATAGCAGTCTGAAGAAGATCCCTGGCCCGTCGCGTCTCAACCGCCGCTAGCGACTCACCCTCCATCGGAATAGCTGCCAATCGGGATGCCGCAGCAATCATGTTGTCGAAAGGGGTGGAGAAGTGACCCGGCGGGGGTGTCGGATACTGCGGCGGGTTATCCGTTTGTTGAGGTGGGCCCATCACTTGTGGTTGATCCGGTGCTCCGGTCCTTGGCACGGCAGTCCGGTTTACTGTTGCCGGGTTGCTGGTTCCTGCTCCTGGTGTACTGAAGAGATTCATTGCATTGTAATCCGCCGGCAAGCGAGACTGATGTCTCCTCCTCAATACGGTGTTTGAAGCGTTCTGATCCAGCAAGAGTCAATAATTTTCGGCCTGAATCCTCTGTGACTGGGCATCTAAAGCGGCCTGTTCCTCAGCCATCCTTGTTACCGCAGCCGCTAAGTCCTCCTTGGCCTTAGTTATCTGATCCCATAGCTTTGTTACCTCCGCTTTATGCCGATCTTGAGTCTCCGTGGTGACCGCCGTGGTCAACAACATTGTCCATGCGTCCAACAAACCGGAAAGAACTTGAGCCGGGAGGCGCGCGGGGCCTCCTGCTCCGGCTGCTGATCCGGAAATCATTGCCGTTGCGGTTGAGTTTTGCAATGTTGGCTGTGTACCGACCATGAAGATTGCAACCCGATTTGGCGGTTCAAGAAATTATGGAATACTGCTGCCATCGGAATACCCTTCGAACAAGCCATCTCGAACCATCGGAATAAACGGTAGTCTCACCCTCGGACACCGGTTCAGATTTGATCCCATGGATACATCCTACGAACGCACGCTTCATGGTGGGCTGAATCCGGGCAGGACTCACACGCTAAGCCGTCTCGATGAGGTCGGTGCAGATGTCTGGGTCAGGGCCCGGTTTGCCGATCTTGCCGATGAAGACGTGAATTCCTTCGAAGCGGACCCGTTACCCATACTCGATTGAGCCGGCGTCGGGGCCCCCAGCCTGCGTCGTCGATATAGAGCTTGTCGCGACAACTCTTACTCATCCGGCCCACTGCGTATCCGTTGAGCCCTTCGAACTTGCCCTCTATGAACTTGAAACCATTGTGCGATAGCCCCACGGTGGGCGCCAACTGTCGTGGAATTATCACAACAGATGTCCTATTGAAACTATTGGAAATATGCCCTAGAGGCAATAATAAATTAGTTATTATTATATTTCCTTGTTCATGATAATCGTTTATTATCCATGCTATAATTGTATTGAAAGGAAACTCAGATACATGTGTGGGTACATAGACAACACCATGTCCCTAGTGAGCCTCTAGTTGACTAGCTCATCCTGACCATGGACATTTAATGTCGTTGATAACGGGATCATATCATTAGGAGAATGATGTGATGGACAAGACCCAATTCTAAGCCTAGCACAAAAGATCGTGTAGTTCGTATGCTAAAGCTTTCCTAATGTCAAGTATCATTTCCTTAGACCATGAGATTGTGCAACTACCGGATACCGTAGGAATGCTTTGGGTGTACCAAAAGTCACAACGTAACTGGGTGGCTATAAAGGTGCACTACATGTATCTCTGAAAGTTTCTGTTCGGTTGGCACGAATCAAGACTGGGATTTGTCACTCCGGTTGACGGAGAGGTATCTCTGGGCCCAATCGGTAGGACATCATCATAATGTGCACAATGTGACCAAGGGGTTGATCACGGGATGATGTGTTATGGAATGAGTAAAGAGACTTGCCGGTAACGAGATTGAACAAGGTATCGGCATACCAACGATCAAATCTCGGGCAAGTACAATACCGCTAGACAAAGGGAATTGTATACGGGATCGATTGAGTCCTTGACATCGTGGTTCATCCGATGAGATCATCGTGGAACATGTGGGAGCCAACATGGGTATCCAGATCCCATTGTTGGTTATTGACCAGAGAACGTCTCGGTCATGTCTGCATGGTTCCCGAACCCGTAAGGTCTACACACTTAAGGTTCAATGAGGCTAGGGTTACCGAATGTTGTCCGGAGTCCCGGATGAGATCCCAGACGTTAAGAGGAGTTCCGGAATGGTCCGGAGGTAAAGATTTATATATGGGAAGTCCTGTTTTGGTCACCGGAAAAGTTTCGGGTTTTATCGGTAACGTACCGGGACCATCGGGAGGGTCCCGGGGGTCCACCAAGTGGGGTCACCGGCCCCGGAGGGCTGCAAGGGCCAAGTGTGGGAGGGGACCAGCCCCAGGTGGGCTGGTGCACCCCCCACAAGGGCCCAAGGCGCCTAGGGTTTGGGGGAGGGGGCGCACCCACCTAACTTGGGGGGCAAGTTTCCCCTCTTTCCCCCCCTTGGCCGCACCCTAGATGGGTTTTGGGCTGGCCGCCGCCCCTAGGGGTGGAACCCTAGGTGGGGGCGCAGCCCTCCCTCTCCCCCTATATATACTTGAGGACTTTGGGGCTGATAACAGATGAGTTTCACCTCTCCCTGGCGCAGCCCTACCTCTCTCCCTCCTCCTCTCCCGCGGTGCTTGGCGAAGCCCTGCAGGATTGCCACGCTCCTCCACCACCACCACGCCATTGTGCTGCTGCTGGACGGAGTCTTCCTCAACCTCTCCCTCTCTCCTTGCTGGATCAAGGCATGAGAGACGTCATCGGGATGCACGTGTGTTGAACGCGGAGGTGTCGTCCGTTCGGCACTAGGATCTCCGGTGATTTGGATCACGACGAGTACGACTCCTTCAACCCTGTTCTCTTGAACGCTTCCGCTTAGCGATCTACAAGGGTATGTAGATGCACTCTCCTTCCCCTTGTTGCTAGTTTCTCCATAGATAGATCTTGGTGACACGCAGGAATATTTTGAATTTCTGTTACGTTCCCCGACAGTGGTATCAGAGCTAGGTCTATTGCGTAGATTCTTTGCACGAGTAGAACACAAAGTAGTTGTGGGCGTTGATTTTGTTCAATATGATTACCGTTACTAGTCCAATCTTGTTTCGATGTTATTGTGGGATGAAGCGGCCCAGACCGACCTTACACGTACACTTACGTGAGACAGGTTCCACCGACTGACATGCACTTGTTGCATAAGGTGGTTAGCTGGTGCCAGTCTCTCCAACTTTAGTCGGATCGGATTCGATGAAAAGGGTCCTTATGAATGGTAAATAGCAATTGACATATCACGTTGTGGTTTTTGCGTAGGTAAGAAACGTTCTTGCTAGAAACCCATAGCAGCTACGTAAAACATGCAAACAACAATTAGAGGGCGTCTAACTTGTTTTTGCAGGGTATGCTATGTGATGTGTTATGGCCAAAAAGAATGTGATGAATGATATGTGATGTATGAGATTGATCATGTTCTTGTAATAGGAATCACGACTTGCATGTCGATGAGTATGACAACCGGCAGGAGCCATAGGAGTTGTCTTAATTTATTGTATGACCTGCGTGTCATTGAACAACGCCATGTAATTACTTTACTTTATTGCTAACCGGTAGCCATAGTAGTAGAAGTAATAGTTGGTGATACAACTTCATGAAGACACGATGATGGAGATCCTGATGATGGAGATCATGGTGTCATGCCGGTGACGATAATGATCGTGTAGCCCCGAAGATGGAGATCAAAAGGAGCAAAATGATATTGGCCATATCATGTCACTTTTTGATTGCATGTGATGTTTATCATGTTTATGCATCTTATTTGCTTAGAACGACGGTACTAAATAAGATGATCCCTCACTAAAATTTCAAGAAAGTGTTCCCCCTAATTGTGCACCGTTGCGAAATTTTGTCGTTTCGAAGCACCACGTGATGATCGGGTGTGATAGATTCTAACGTTCACATACAACGGGTGTAAGCCAGATTTACACATGCGAAACACTTAGGTTGACTTGACGACCCTAGCATGTACAGACATGGCCTCGGAACACAAGAGACCGAAAGGTCGAGCATGAGTCGTATAGTAGATACGATCAACATGAAGATGTTCACCGATGATGACTAGTCCGTCTCACGTGATGATCGGACATGGCCTAGTTGACTCGGATCATGTAATCACTTAGATGACTAGAGGGATGTCTATCTGAGTGGAACTTCATAAGATGAACTTGTTTATCCTGAAAATAGTCAAAACGTTTTTGCAAATTATGTCGGAGCTCACGCTTTAGTTCTACTGTTTTAGATATGTTCCTAGAGAAAATATAGTTGAAAGTTGACAGTAGCAATTACGCGAACAGTAGAAGGCTTATGTCCTTAATGCACCGCTCGGTGTGCTGGACCTCGAACGTGGTATGTGGATGTTGCGAACATCTGACATACACGTTTTGATGACTACATGATAGTTCGATAATGTTAAATGGTTTAGAACTGAGGCACCAAAGACATTTTTGAAATGTTGCAGAACATATGAGATGTTTCGAGGGCTGAAATTGGTATTTCAGGCTCGTGCCCACGTCAAGAGGTATAAGACCTCTGACGATTTTCTTAGCTTGCATAATAAGGGAGAAAAGCTCAATCTTGAGCTTGTGCTCAGATTGTCTGAGTACAACAATCACTTGAATCAAGTGGGAGTTGATCTTCCAGATGAGATAGTGATGTTTCTCCAAAGACATTGCCACCAAGCTACTAGAGCTTCGTGATGAACTATAACATAACAGGGATAGATATAATGATCCTTGATCTATTCGCAATGTTCGACACCGCGAATGTAGAAATCAAGAAGGAGCATCAATTGTTGATGGTTAGTGAAACCACTAGTTTTAAGAAGGGCAAGGGCAAGAAGGGGTACTTCATGAAACGGCAAATCAGTTGCTGCTCCAGTGAAGAAACACAAGGTTGAACCCAAACCCGAGACTAAGTGCTTCTGTAATAAGGGGAACAGCCACTGGAGCAGAATTACCCTAGATACTTGGTAGATGAGAAGGCTAGCGAGGTCGATAGAAGTATATTGGATATACATTATGTTAATGTGTACTTTACTAGTACTCCTAGTAGCACCAGGGTATTAGATACCGGTTCGGTTGCTAAGTGTTAGTAACTCGAAATAAAAGAGCTATGGAATAAACGGAGACTAGCTAAAGGTGAGATGACAATGTGTGTTGGAAGTGTTTCCAAGGTTGATGTCATCAAGCATCGCCTGCTCCGTCTACCATCGAGATTGGTGTTAAACCTAAATAATTGTTATTTGGTGTTTGCGTTGAGCATAGACATGATTAGATTATGTTTATCGCAATACGGTTATTCATGTAAGGAGAATAATGGTTACTCTATTTATTTGAATAATACCTTCAATGGTCTTGCACCTAAAAGAATGGTTCATTGAATCTCGATCGTAGTGATACACATTTTCATGCCAAAAGATATAAATAGTAATGATAGTACCACTTACTTGTGGCACTGCCATGTAAGTCATATTGGTATAAAACACATGAAGAAGCTCCATGTTGATGGATCTTTGGACTCACTCGGTTTTGAAAAGTTTGAGACAGGCGAGCCATGTCTATTGGTGTATACGCATGAAGAAACTCCATGCAGATGGATCGTTTGGACTCACTTGATTTTGAATCGCTTGAGAAATGAAAATCATACCACATGGGCAAGATGACTGAAAAGCCTCGTTTTCAGTAAAATGGAACAAGATAGCAACTTGTTGGAAGTAACACATTTTGATGTGTGCAGTCCAATGAGTGCTGAGGCATGCAGTGAATATCGTTATGTTCTTACTTCACGGATGATTTAAGTAGATACTGAGTATATTTACTTGATGAAACACAAGTCTGGATTATTGAATGGGTTAAGTAATTTCATAGTGAAGTTGAAGATCATCGTGACAAGAGGATAAAATGTCTATGATATGATCATAGAGATGAGTATCTGAGTTACGAGCTTTGGCACGCAATTAAGACATTGTGGAAATTGTTTCACAATTAATACCGCCTAGAACACCATAATGTGATGGTGTGTCCGAACATCATATTTGCACCCTATTGGATATAGTGCGTACCATGATGTATCTTATCGAATTACCACTGTCGTTCATGGGTTAGGCATTAGAGACAACCGCACTCACTTTAATAGGGCACCACATAATTCCATTGAGACGACACCATTTGAACTATGGTTTGGAGAAACCTAAGTTGTCGTTTCTTAAAAGTTTGGGGCTGCGACGCTTATGTGAAAAAGTTTCAGGTTGATGAGCTCGAACCCAAAGCGGATAAAAATGCATCTTCATAGGACACCCAAAACAGTTGGGTATACCTCCTATCTCAGATCCGGAAGCAAAAGTAATTGTTTCTAGAAATGGGTCCTTTCTCGAGGAAAAGTTTCTCTCGAAAGAATTGAGTGGGAGGATGGTGGAGACTTGATGAGGTTATTGAACCATCACTTCAACCAGTGAGTAGCAGGGCACAGGAAGTTGTTCATGTGGCACCTACACCAATTGAAGGGGAGCTGATGATAGTGATCATGATGCTTCGGATCAAGTCACTACCTGACCTCGTAGGTCGACAAGGACGCGTACTACTTCAGAGTGGTACGCAATCCTGTCTTAGAGGTCATGTTGCTAGACAACAATGAACCTACGAGCTATGGAGAAGCGATGGTGGGCCCGGATTCTGATGAATGGCTCGAGGCCATAAAATCTGAGAGAGGATCCATGACTTTGGAAGAAATACTTGATGGTCGTAAGGCCGTTGGGTACAGATGGATTTTAAAAGGAAGACAGACAATGATGGTAAGTATCGCCATTAAGAAAGCTCAACTTGTCGTTAAGATGTTTTCTGACAAGTTCAAGGAGTTGACTACGATGAGACTTTCTCACTCGTAGCGATGCTAAGAGTCTGTTGGATTTATATTAGGAATTACTGCATGATTTATGAAATCTTGCAGATAGGATGTCAAAACATTGTTTCCTCGATGATATCCTTGAGGAAAGGTTGTATGTGATACAACCAGAAGGTTTTGTCAATCCTGAAGAACGCTAACAAATATGCAAAGCTCCAGCAATCCTTCTAAGGACTGGAGTAAGCATCTCGGATTTGGAATGTATGCTTTGATGAGATAATCAAAGATTTTGGGTTTATACAAAGTTTATGAGAAACTTGTATTTCCAAAGAAGTGAGTGGGAGCACTATAGAATTTCTGATGAGTATATGGTGTTGACATATTGTTGATCAGAAATGATGTAGAATTTCTGGAAAGCATATAGGGTTATTTGAAAAGTGTTTTTCAATAGAAAACCTGGAATAAGCTGCTTGAACATTGAGCATCAAGATCTATGACGATAGATCAAAAACGCTAAATTGTACTTTCAAATGAGCACATACCTTGACATGATCTTGAAGGTGTTCAAGATGGATCAGTCAAAGAAGGAGTTCTTGCCTGAGTTGTAAGGTATGAAGTTAAGAGTTAAAGCTCGACCACGACAGAAGAGAGAGAAAGGACGAAGGTCTTCCCCTATGCTTCAGACTTAGGCTCTATAGTATGCTATGATGTGTACCGCACCAGAAGTGTGCCTTGCCATGAGTCAATCAAGGGGTACAAGAATGATCAAGGAACGATCATTGGACAGCGGTCAAAATTATCCTTAGAGGAATAAGGAAATGTTTCTCGATTATGGAGGTGATAAAGAGTTCGGCGTAAAGGGTTACGTCGATGCAAGCTTTAACACCTATTCGAATGACTCTGAGTAGCAAACCGAATACGTATAGTGGAGGAACCATTTGGAATAACTCCAAGTGGAGCGTGGAAGCAGCATTTACAATATGACATAGAGATTTGCGAAATACATCTAAATGTTGCAGACCCGTTGACTAAATCCTCTCTCACAAGAAAAACATGATCAAACCCCAGAACTCATTGAGTCTTAGTCACATGGTGATGTGAACTAGTTTAGTGACACTAGTATACTCTTTGGATGTTGGTCACATGGCGATGTGACCTATCAGTGTCAATCACATGGCGATGTGAACTAGATTATTGACTCTAGTGCAAGTGGGAGACTGTTGGAAATATGCCCTAGAGGCAATAATAAATTAGTTATTATTATATTTCCTTGTTCATGATAATCGTTTATTATCCATGCTATAATTGTATTGAAAGGAAACTCAGATACATGTGTGGGTACATAGACAACACCATGTCCCTAGTGAGCCTCTAGTTGACTAGCTCGTTGATCAATAGATGGTTACTGTTTCCTGACCATGGACATTGAATGTCGTTGATAACGGGATCACATCATTAGGAGAATGATGTGATGGACAAGACCCAATCCTAAGCCTAGCACAAAAGATCGTGTAGTTCGTATGCTAAAGCTTTTCTAATGTCAAGTATCATTTCCTTAGACCATGAGATTGTGCAACTCCCGGATACCGTAGGAATGCTTTGGGTGTACCAAATGTCACAACGTAACTGGGTGGCTATAAAGGTGCACTACAGGTATATCCGAAAGTGTCTGTTGGGTTGGCACGAATCAAGACTGGGATTTGTCACTCCGGTTGACGGAGAGGTATCTCTGGGCCCAGTCGGTAGGACATCATCATAATGTGCACAATGTGACAAAGGGGTTGATCACGGGATGATGTGTTACGGAACGAGTAAAGAGACTTTCCGGTAACGAGATTGAACAAGGTATCGGCATGCCGACGATCAAATCTCGGGCAAGTACAATACCGCTAGACAAAGGGAATTGTATACGGGATCGATTGAGTCCTTGACATCGTGGTTCATCCGATGAGATCATCGTGGAACATGTGGGAGCCAACATGGGTATCCAGATCCCGCTGTTGGTTATTGACCGGAGAACGTCTCGGTCATGTCTGCATGGTTCCCGAACCCATAGGGTCTACACACTTAAGTTTGTATGTGGTTACCGAATGTTGTTAGGAGTCCCAGATGAGATCCCGGACGTCACGAGGAGTTCCGGAATGGTCCGGGGGTAAAGATTTATATATGGGAAGTCCTGTTTTGGTCACCGGAAAAGTTTCGGGTTTTATCGGTAACGTACCGGGAGCACCGGGAGGGTCCCGGGGGTCCACCAAGTGGGGCCGCCGGCCCCGGAGGGCTGCATGGTCCAAGTGTGGGAGGGGACCAGCCCGAGGTGGGCTGGTGTGCCCCCCACAAGGGCCCAAGGCGCCTAGGGTTTGGGGGAGGGGGCGCACCCACCTAACTTGGGGGGCAAGTTTCCTCTCTTTCCACCCCTTGGCCGCACCCTAGATGGGCTTTGGGCTGGCCGCCGCCCCTAGGGGTGGAACCCTAGGTGGGGGCACAGCCCTCCCTCTCCCCCTATATATACTTGAGGACTTTGGGGCTGCCAACAGATGAGTTTCACCTCTCCCTGGCGCAGCCCTACCTCTCTCCCTCCTCCTCTCCTGCGGTGCTTGGCGAAGCCCTGCAGGATTGCCACGCTCCTCCACCACCACCACGCCGTTGTGCTGCTGCTGGACGGAGTCTTCCTCAACCTCTTCCTCTCTCCTTGCTGGATCAAGGCATGGGAGACGTCACCGGGCTGCACGTGTGTTGAACGCGGAGGTGTCGTCCGTTCGGCACTAGGATCTCCGGTGATTTGGATCACGACGAGTACGACTCCTTCAACCCCGTTCTCTTGAATGCTTCCGCTTAGCTATCTACAAGGGTATGTAGATGCACTCTCCTTCCCCTCGTTGCTGGTTTCTCCATAGATAGATCTTGGTGACACGTAGGAAAATTTTGAATTTCTGGTACGTTCCCCGACAGAAAGGACTTAGTCATGGAGCCATCGCGATCGGGTTATCTTAGAGGGGTTAAACTGGACAAAGGACACAGGGAGTTTATACTGGTTCATCCCCTTGCGGTGAAGGTAAAAGCCTACGATCTAGTTGTGGTGTTCTTGATGTGGTCTCGATTACCATGGAGGAAATATGCTTTGCCTAGTTCTCGAGTTGTTGTTTCTTGTCCCTGAACCGCCGCCGGGTCGTCCCTTTATATACATAGGTTGATGCCCGGCCGGTCTACAGAATCCCGAGGCCGGCTCATACAAGTGTCCGGCTTGGTTTCTCCTTTCCTGAATTACAATAAAAGTTATGTATCTATGTCGGTTCACTACTACGGGCCCTAATCCGCCATTGGGCTCTGGGCCTCGAAGTCTTGATAGTTGAAACGCCATAACCTTCATCTTCATGAGCTCTTGTACGGGACTCCTTGTGAGTGTAATCTGGCCCCTCCTGGGTGGTTTAACTTAGTAGTCATATCCCCAACAGACCACGTACTCGCCTCAGTTAACAAACACTCAGAGTGGAGAGCAATCCTCCCACTCGGGGGATTAGCTGCGACCCCGTACTCGCCTAAGTTAAAAAATACTCCGAGTGGAGAGCAATCCTCCCACTCGGGGGCTTAGCTGTGACCCTATACTGGCCTAAGTTAAAAACACTCCGAGTGAAGAGAAATCCTCCCACTCGGAGGCTTAGGTGCGACCCCGTACTCGCCAAAGCCTCAAAGAAACTCTGAGCTACATCACAAGTACAACATACGCTCCATCCCGATCTGCAAGGGCGACGAGGTGTTGACTAAACACATCGTTAGAGCTGCGTCACAAGTACAACGTACGCTCCATCCTGATCCGCAATGATGATGAGGTGTCGATCGATCACATCGTTAGAGCCACTCTACAAAGAGTGGAAATATCAAGTTCCACTCGGAATCGAAAAACATCCAAAAGAAATAAAGGCAAAGCCATCATATTCAAAGAAAACCAAGTTCAGATAAATCCCCCAAAAGTTTAGAACCACAGTGGGCAGAAGTACTCGGGCATCAGGCTTGAAAGTGTTTAACAGTTACAAAACCACTCGGCATTTCGGGGCAAATAAAGGCGGGGCATAATGTTTGTTCACTCGGCGGGAGGAGGACTTGCTGGCTCGACTAAGGTGTCAAGGTCAATGCTATCTGTGATACGTCTAGCAGCATCAATGAAGGTGTCCATGAAGGACTGGAAGTTGAGCTTCTTAGTGTTGGCAACCTTGAGAGCCACCAGCTTGTCTTCTCTGACGTCCTTGCAGTGGACTCGGACCAACGACAGAGCAACATCGGCACCACAACGAGCAGACGACTTCTTCCACTCTTGCACTCGACCAGGAATTTCATTCAGTCGAGTCATCAAAGACTCGAGATCATTCTGGAGTTCCGCTCGGGGCCAGAGTTCAGTGTCAATCCGCGAGATCGCCACCTTCAGACGAGCAACATAATCCATAGCACTGTCCAGATGAGACTCCAATCGCAGCACGTTCATCGCCATGTCGTCTTTGACAGGAGAGTTTATGGGGTCAAGACCTATCTCGATCCGCCTAGTCTCTGCTTCGAAGTCTTGACAGAGTTCTGCACAGTCGGAAAAGCGGTGAGTTGACGGTTAAATAATGAGTCAACAATGACAAATCAGTCGGATGAGAGAAAGTACCTTCAAGCTTCAGGACCAGTTTCTTAGCAAGCTGTCCCAGATAAGCTTCCAGTTCACCCTTCTTTTCCGTGAGATTTCCAACCTTGTCAGTCAAGGTATCCTTGTCCTTCTTCAGTCTCGCAACCTCCTTGTTGGCTTCAGTAACATCAGTCTTCAGCTTGGAGTTCTCTTCTTCCAACTTATTGAATGAGGCCAGCTTCTTATCAGCAAGTGTTGTTTTCTCTTGCGCCTCCTTTTGTGCTGCGACAAGGTCTTGATCCTTATTCTCCAGAGCCTGCTTCATTTTCTCTAAGGAAATAACATTCTTCAGACGAGCTTGGAGTTGACGGTTTCCACTATGCACATCTATTGAGTGGAGCCACTCGGTTCAAGAGACTGAAACGTAAAAATTCATAAGGTGGACAGTTGACGAAGTATTACCTCCCATGGTAGCTGCTTCTTCCTGGGCCTTCTGAGATTATTCTTGGCCAGCTCTAGATCGAGGTTGAGGCTGATCTGCTTCCTCTCCAATTCAGCAAATTGGGCTCCAAGATCACAAGATTTCTACGGTCAGCGAATAAGATATGTCATTCAACAAAAACAAAAGTCAATCACTGCGAAAATTGCTCTAAGACTACCACCGAATCAAACATTAAACAGTAGTCTCGGGGACTACACCCAGTGGGTGCACTTGGCGTGCCCCCAGTGGTCCAGTTTTCCACTCTGCATGGTCTTCCTAGCATGAGTATGCAAAAAAGGGGGAGAGAGATTCTTAGACCCCAGCCGACTACCAGCAGTCGACCGCGATCTCGGGGACTACACCAGTGGGTGCACTCTGCGTGCCCCCACTGGTCTAGATTCCACTCGGATCAAGCTATTCATCCGAGTGAAAGAACAATGAAGTGACATTCGACAAAGACCCCCGCCGCATCAAATATCCGACGGCGGTCTCGGGGACTACACCCAGTGGGTGCACTTTGCGTGCCCCCACTGGTTCAGAGATACACTCGACTCAACTTGGTCGACTAAGTAGAAGACACTAAGTCAAAACACCCAATGGGTGATTGGATGCAAAATGCAGACTCATGATAGATGCACATAAAGGTTCCAAAACGCTCATCCAGGGACATCTTACAGACAATGAAGCAGGAGTTGCAACTACCGCATTGTAGCAAGGAAAAAATCAAATTGAGAGATCAGTCGGAAACCAACTGACCTTGACATTGACATACAGAGGAGAGCTGGCATTGTAGGCAGCCTGACTGGTCTCGTGCACCACCTTCATCTTCTCCATCATAAGGTTTGCTTGGAGTAGGGCTTCCCTGGCGGCACCCGTCGGGTCGTCTGGAGTGTAATGTGCCACAAAGAGCGATGACAACAGTATAGTTGGAGAAATCACAGGATCTGAAGCATGGAGCTGTGCAGGCGAAGCAGAGACTTGAGCAGTCGACACCGAGGGACGGTCAGTTGACACCGGATTGGCAAAAGAAACATTGGCCCGAGCCGGATCTCCGTATCGCTGGACCACCATCTTCGGTGCTGATGTCGACTAAGGCCCCTGGCCTACGGCCGCCCTCCTGCTTGAAGCCTTGCCCCTCCTTCCCGTGTTTTTCAGTGGCACTTATTCATCATCGTCTGGAAGCTCAATGACGCCCCGCGGAGCTACAACAAAACGCAACCATAAGGGCTCAATCGACTGACAATCCAGTAGACAAAACAAGTTCAAGATTGCAAGATCATACCAGCTTTGGAAGTAGCTGCGTCGTCAGTCTCTTCATCATCTTGGGCCTTGTCAATATCCATGGAGGTCCTAGAAGTTGCAGCACTGAAAAGTTCATAATCCACTCGGTCAGAGCAAAAGTATGAGTCAGTAGGAAAACACAGAAAGACAGAACACTCACACAGAAGAAACATGAACGCCCATCTTGATCTTGGGCAAGGTCTTCCGAAACTTTGAAAGGGCAACCTTGGGCTGCTTGGCGACCTTCTCTGACGGCTCCGGAGTCGAAGTTCGAGTGCACTTATGCACTTGCGTACTCGGAGCCACAGTTTTGTTAGGCCCGCCGGCTGGATCATGGAACTGCTTGGATCGACGCTCTGTGCGAGGTGGTGAGTCGACCTCCTCTTCTTATTCATCCGACTCATCATTCTCTTCCCCATCTTCATCGTAAAGAGATTGCCAGTTGGTGCTCTCTTCTGTGCTATCCGCTCCCTCCTGGACTTGCTCCTGGGCTTGCTCCCCATTCGGCATCGAATACATCTTAGTATAAACCTGCAAGGCAAGAAGTTAATCAAACATCAGTCGGATTCAGAAATAGTTGCAAGACAGATTGAAGTACACTCGGTAGTGAGGATCAGACCTTGTCCGGCTGGTTGTCAGCATCGATGGATCGACTCTCCTGGCTCTCCTGGGGTTATCTTTGTTTTCGGTAATGCTTCTCAGCCACAGGGCCACCGTCTCATCGGGAACCTCCTCTGGGTGGACCCGAGTGGTGTCGTTGAAGCCCGAGTACATCCACATCAAGTGGTCACGGGCTTGGAGCGGCTGGATGCATCGACTGAGAAACACCTCCAACAAATCCATGCCAGTTACACCCTAAAGGACCAACTGAACTACCCTCTCGACCAACATGTCCGTATCTACTTTCTCTGCTGCGATCACAATCAGTGAAGAAGGTTGCTGGACTCAATCTAGGGAAAAGGGAGGAAGGCCGGTCGACTGACCTGGGGTTTGCTACCTCTTGATCATGCGTTGGTTTTTCCCTTGAAGAGGAAAGGGTGATGTAGCAAAGTAGCGTAAGTATTTCCCTCAGTTTTTGAGAACCAAGGTATCAATCTAGTAGGAGGCTCCTCAAAAGTCCCTCGTACCTACACAAGCAAACAAGAACCTCACAACCAACACAATAAAGGGGTTGGCAATCCCTTCACGGTAACTTGCAAAAGTGAGATCTGATAGAGATAATAAGATAAGATAAATATTTTTGGTATTTTTATGATATAGATTGGAAAGTAAAAGATGCAAATAAAGGTAGATTGAAAACTTATATGATAAAATATAAACCCAGGGGCCATATGTTTCACTAGTGGCTTCTGTCAAGATAGCGTAAGTATTACGGTGGGTGAACAAATTACTATCGAGCAATTGATAGAAAAGTGCATTGTTATGAGATTATCTAGGTGTCGGTGTCAAAACCGGCGGATCTCGGGTAGGGGGTCCCGAACTGTGCGTCTAAGGCTAATGGTAACAGGAGGCTGGGGACACAATGTTTACCCAGGTTTGGGCCCTCTCGATGGAGGTAATACCATACTTCCTGCTTGATTGATCTTGATGATATGAGTATTACAAGACTTGATCTACCACGAGATCGAAGAGGCTAAACCCTAGAAGCCAGCCTATGGTATGATTGTTGTTCTTGTCCTACGGACTAAACCCTCCGGTTTATATAGACACCGGAGGGGGCTAGTGAGGGAGTCCTGGATTGGGGGTCCTCTGACAGTCGGACAATGTCCTTTCGCCGAACTGTTGGACTATGAAGATACAAGATTGAAGACTTCGTCCCATGTCCGGATGGGACTCTCCTTGGCATGGAAGGCAAGCTTGGGAATCCGGATGTATAGATCTCCTTCTCCGTAACCGACTCTGTGTAACCCTATCCCCCTCTGGTGTCTATATAAACTAGCGGCTTTAGTCCGTAGGACAACAACAATCATACCATAGGCTAGCTTCTAGGGTTTAGCCTTTATGATCTCGTGGTAGATCAACTCTTGTAATACTCATATCATCAAGATCAATCAAGCAGGAAGTAGGGTATTACCTCCATCGAGAGGGACCGATCCTGGGTAAACATCATGTCCCCCGCCTCGTGTTACCATTAGCCTTGGACACACAGTTCGGGACCCCCTACCCGAGATCCGCCGGTTTTGACACCGACATTGGTGCTTTCATTGAGAGTTCCACTATGGCGTCACGATAAGGCTTGATGGCTCCTTCCATCGTCTTCAACGATGCGGTCCAAGGTGAGGTTTTCCTCCCCGGACAGATCTTCGTATTCGGCGGCTTCGTACTGCGGGCCGACTCGCTTGGCCATCTGGAGCAGACCGATAGCTACGCCCCTGGCCATCAGGTCAGGTTTGGAAACTTGAACTACACTACCGACATTCGCGGAGACTTGATCCTCAACGGATTCGAGCCCATGTCAGGAGCGCCGGACAGTCTCGATGAGCATGACTTAGATCTGCCATCGGACGATATTCAGGAAATCGTACCTGCGGCTGCCCCAGCCCTTAATCCGAAGCAGATTGTGCCATCCGAGAATGGGTGGATGGACCCCGCCGCGGAGGCCGCATATTCATTGGCGATTGAGCCGAACACAGATTTCACCTCCAAAGAGATATGTGTCATCGGACCCTCGGACTCGTCTCCGGCCATAGGTTCCGAAACGCGTGAGTCCGTGCCTATCGAATCTGATTGGGGACCGATCATGGAGTTTACCTCCGTGGATATCTTTCAGCACTCACCCTTGGGTGACGTGCTAAATTCATTAAGGTCTCTCTCTCTATCAGGAGACTCTTGGCCGAACTATGTCCGGCTCGAGTGGGAAGCGGACGACGAAGAAATTTGTTTCCCACCCACCACCCACTTAATAGCCACTGTCGATGACTTAACAGACACGCTTGACTTCGACTTCGAAGACATCGACGCTATGGACGACGATGCTGGAGATGAACGGGAGGCAATGCCCACGGGGCGCTGGACAGCCACCTCATCATCATATGACATATACATGGTCGATACACCCAAGGAAAACAACGGCGGGGAAAGGGATGCAACAGAGGATATTCCCCACGTGCAGAAATCAAAGCGACGGCGTAGGCGCTGCTCTAAATCCCGCCACAGCAAAAACAGCGACAACGGCACAAGAAAGAATAACACTCGGGTCGACTCCAAAGGAAACGACGACCCCATGGACCCAGCGATGGAGCAGGATGAGCCAGGAGACGCTGAGAATAGTCCAGAGCCGATGTCCGATGACGGTGATCCCGAGGGTAAAACTCGTAAACCTGTCTCTGGAGAGGAGAACAGTCTGGACGATGATGCACTCATCATCCTGGAGAAATACTTGGAACAAGAGAACCTCCATAGAAGGCTTATTGCCACCGTGAGGAGCTTGAAGAAGCAGAAGCAAAGGCTTAAGGCCGCGCAGGATATGCTCAACCGCAGATGGGACAAAGTGCTCGACACTGAAGAGAAATATGGCGACGATAGCCATACAAAGAGCTACCCAAAGCGCAAGCTACTGCTCGAATTCGACGATGAGGCCATAGAGCCCATTCCGCCGAGAAATAATACGGCCGATCAGCCGGACCGACCACCCCGTTGCCGCGACAGGGCGGCTAATGATGCCGCACACAAGTCAGCAGATGATTTACATGAGCTTCTGGACAAAAAAGCCGGTGTGACCAAGTCCATTTATGGATCTAGAAAACGTGCTCCGGCGCAGGATCACAGCCACCAAAACGATCATACCGATCGAATACCAGCTCAGAATCAATACCGAACACGACAGCCATCGACGGCATGCCAAGACACATCCAAATATAGGGGTGCCGCGCACCCCCTGTGCTTCACCGATGAGGTGCTGGATCATGAATTTCCAGAGGGATTTAAACCCGTGAATATAGAGGCATACGACGGAATGACAAACCTTGGGGTCTGGATTGAGGACTTTATCCTTCGTATCCACATGGCTCACGGAGATGATCTCCACGCCATTAAATACGTGCCCCTCAAGTTGAAAGGACCAGCTCGGCACTGGTTGAAAAGCCTCCCCAAAAACTCAATTGGAAGTTGGGAGGAACTTGAGGATGCTTTCAGGGCCAATTTTCAAGGGACCTATGTCCGACCTTCGGATGCAGACGATTTAAGTCACATAATCCAACAACCCGGAGAGTCATCCCGTAAGCTTTGGAACGGATTTCTCACTAACAAGAATCAAATTGTCGATTGCCCGAATGCCGAAGCCTTAGCGGCCTTCAAGCACAGTATCCGGGACAAATGGTTAGCCAGACACATCGGCCAGGAAAAGCCAAGGACAATGGTAGCCTTAACAAGCCTTATGACCCGCTTTTGCACGGGCGAGGACAGATGGTTGGCCCGCGGCGGCACCAGCGACCCAAGCACAGCCGAAGTCAGGGATGGCAATGGGAAGCCACGACGCAATAAAAGCAAGCGCCATAACAATGAAGACAGCCCAGACAATACGGCGGTCAATGCCAGATTCAGGGGCTCTCGACCCGGTCAACAGAAAAAGTCATCTAAAGGCAACAGAGAGGGACCGTCCAGCCTAAATAAGATTGTACACAGACTATGTTAGATTCATGGCACCCCCGAAAAACCTGCAAATCACACCCACATAGAAAGCTGGGTTTTCAAGCAGCCCAACAAGCTAAACGACGAACACAAAGGGAGGGAGACGTCAAGTGAAGATGAGGATGAGCCTCGCTAGCCGAACACTAGGGGACAGAAAAAATTCCCACCAGAAGTCCAAACAGTGAATATGATCTACGCAACTCACATACCAAAGAGAAGGCGCAAACGCGCACTCCGAGACGTATACGTTGTAGAACCCGTTGCCCTGAAATTCAATCCTTGGTCGGCCTGCCCGATCACTTTTGATCGCAGGGATCATCCGACTAGTATCTAGCACGGAGGATCGGCTGCCTTGGTGCTCGACCCAATAATTGACAGATACCATCTCACCCGAGTCCTTATGGACGGCGGCAGTAGTCTTAATCTGATATATCAGGACACTGTATGCAAAATGGTGATAGACCCGTCAAGAATCAGCCAAAGCAATACTACCTTTAAAGGTGTAATACCAGGCGTCGAGGCCTTCTGTACGGGCTCTCAAGTACTAGAGGTTTTATTCGGTTCTCCTGACAACTTCAAAAGCGAAGAATTAATCTTCGACATCCCTCCATTTCGAAGTGACTATCACGCACTACTCAGAAGAATGGCCTTTGCTTGTTTCAATGCAGTACCGCACTGTGCCTATCTTAAACTTAAGATGCCCGGTCCATGTGGCGTCATCACAGTTAGCGGAAACACAGAGCGTTCCTTACGTGCGGAAGAATATGTGGCGGCTCTAACAGCCGAAGACTGAACGGCCCCTCCAACCAAAATAATTGGTCATCAATGCCACGGACACGGTTAGACGAGTCCGGTGCACCACCAGCTGTAACAACCCAGACACATCTGAGCTTGGGTTGACGGATATATCCCTATATGTGGTTCTAGGGGCTGCCTGCATGCAAAAAAGCCCATAGTTGGGCTTGACCCTATTTATAATAGACTGCATTTTCATGGTTCCTTAAGATTAACCAATGCTTCTTATGAAGTCTTTCACCTAGTTTTTTCCTTTTTTACAGATGATCATCGTGCTACACCCTCCCAGGATACGGCACAACGGAGACAAAGGCGCAGACGTGCAACAGGGCCCCGCTAAGAGGTTTCTTTTTAGATTAAGACCCTGCATAAACCTTTTTTTACTGTCTCTTGTTGCTTTATACCCTCCGGACACTTAACACAACCGGTAGGGATGCTGGCGTTATTGGCATTTCGTCACGCTAGACCCATGCATGTATCTGGAAATTCATGGCTCATTATCGAGGGCGTTACTCAGCCCAGTATATGTTGTAAAGTCCGAATACCTTAGGGAGTGTTCGGCGTCGCGAGTTTGGCCTTATATGCATCAGCTCCGAATCATGTCTTGGGTCAATAGTTGGGTTTGCCCGGCTCCCATGTTTTGCTACCTTATGTTCCGCTCTATCAGCTAAGGTGGCACCGGGAGAATTACTGTGATTGTGCCCTGGTTCATCTAGATGAGCACCTCAGTAGAGAAAGGCGAAAACTGACTGTCATGATATAGCGAGAGACTGGTCAACCACTCGATGACTCAGCGGAATCTTCGCAATTCCTTCGCATTAACAAAGGATCGGTTTCCCAGTCATGTACGTACGCGCATCATATTCGGATGAACGCGGGAGTACCAGGGGCTATATAGTAGCCCCACCGTCAAACTCCTATGGCTAAGTGAAAGTGTTAAAGCTATATAGTCTGATTGCCTAGTTCGCCACGCTATCACCTCCTTAATGGACCAAGACGTTGGATCAAGTGTGATTACGCGCTTTTTCGAACACCACCGCATTATATGTGTGGGGGCTGAAGCCAACGACTGCAAACTTTCAGGATGTATACATACATAAACGGCCGCACAGGAGGCATTATAATACTGTTGAGCCAAAGTATAAACACATCCTTTATAATCAAAATAGCATTGTTTTACAATTGAGATACATGTCACTCGAACGTGGTACTCTTGAAGCACTGAGCCTCTATCAAACGGGCGCCTTCTAGGACTTCTTCAAAATAGTGCTCGACCGGGTCCTGGCCTCCCACCGGACCCCGGGTTGCAATACTGGTGGCCTCCATCCCTGCCCAATATGTTTTAACACGGGCAAGAGCCATCCACGCACCCTCTATGCACACCAACCTCTTCACAGCGTCGATATGTGACACAGCACCAAGGAATTGTTGCACTAAACCAAAATAACTATCCGGCCTTGGTCCCTTCGGCCAAAGATGATCCACGACAGACCTCATGGCAAGCCCGGATAACCTATGGAGCTCGGCCCACTCGGCCATTTGTTCGTTTAATAGCAGCATACGCTTTAGAGCACTGAACTGCGACCAGAACAACCGTTCCACCTCATGATCTTTCTGATCTTTGAAATATTCAGTCGCATCAGAAGCACTCTTGGTCAAGTCCAAGTACGCGTCCTCGGCACTCCATAATTGATTCAGAGGAGCATACTTCGTATCTCTGAACTTCGTCCGCAATAAAAAGGGCTTCCCAACCATGATATCTCCGGCTTGACGAAGCTTCTCCTTTGCCGCTCTGATCTCAGAGCGAGTTTCCTTGGCTGCTTCCAAGGCCTTCTTCAGGTCAGCCGCTTTTGCTTGGTTTTCCTTTTCAAGGAGATCATATCGGTCGGTGGCATCCTTCAGCTCAACAGCCATCTTGGCTATTTTATCTTCGCTCTGGCGATGAGCAGCCTGTTCGGCTCTCAACTCCTCGGTTGCCTTTAGGGCGGCCGCATCACTTATCCTGGCTTGTTCCTTGGCCCGGGCAAGTTCCGCCTGAAGGGTCTCCATGGCAGCAGCTCCATCTGCAGTCATAGCATATTATAGATACTAGCATCATGCTCCTCTTAATATTTGTTGACAATCCAAAAATACATACCCTGTGCCTCGTCAAGCCGCTTGCTAACAAGCGCGATGTCGGCATCCGCCATGTCTATCTGCCGCTTCAGTTCGGCAAAATCAGCAGTCCGGTCAGCCGCCTGCACATAACACAGTGCGATCACTACCTGGGACCATGATCCTCTGTTTGCCGCCTTGGGACGGCAACCAGAGTCTCAGGGGCTACTATCTATACGGAGCACACTTAGCGTGTGCAGTACAGCCAAAAAATACACATTATTGTGTGTACCTCAAAGCCTTTGAGCAGGCTCGTAAAAGCTTCAATCAACCCGCTTTTGGTGGATGACATCCTCTTAAACACCATACCCATTAAGTTATGATGCACCTCTGAGACAGCCGCTTGCTCCAGAAGACCCGTCAGTGTGTCTGGCTGTGTGCCGGACAACCCCGGACTCTTCCTATTGCTCTCTTTGGGAGCTGAATACTCCGGGCTTCGGGCGGCCGAAGTGTTAACTTCTGGCCTTGGTGGATTAATAGAAATCCTCCGTGATGATACCTTGGGGTCGTCTGCCCCATGGGGCGGGGAGATAGGAGGAGGCATTTCGCTCTCCATCATCTCCAAAAGAAGATCCCCCGAAGACGAGCTCTGTTGAGAAGGGCTACGAGCCGGACTGCAAGAAGATAGGTCTCGGTTATTATTCCCAGAGATAAAGCAGGATAAATTTACCAAAGTACTTTTGATTCACTTACAGCTCGGTGGAGGGATGGCCCTCTTGCGGGTGCTGTGCGGTGAGGACGCCCTTTGGAGCAGGGCCCCCTGGTGAAGGTTTCTTCCCTCATTTGGAAACCTCCGTTTCCAAGTCTCCGGAGGCAGCCCTTTTCTTCCCGTGCGGAGAGGGGATTCTAGATTCACCTCTCTGCTTATTCTCCTTAGCATAGGCACTAACTCCCCCAGTTTGGATGTGTAATGTATGAAGCCCGCTCTGGGTTTCTCTTTCCCTCCCTTTATCTTCTCTTGATGGCACCTGATAGGGTGCGCGCTCAAGCATCCTGGTTAGTACAGGATCCGGCGAGCCTTCGAGAAGAGGGGCCGAACACTTGATCCTCTCTGCCTTTCTTATCCAGTCCTAGCCGAGAGCAATTTTTTAGATTGATGTTATGACAAACATAAACAACATGATCGGTCGTGGAATTACTTACTTGGGTATCCAGACTATTGTAGTTCAGGCCCGCATCCTCGATGGTGTCCGGACACTTTATTCATGATCGAAAGAACAATCTGTACATTCCTTCGAGCGTCACACCAAGGAATTGTTGAATAGTTCGCGGTCCTTCCGAGTTGAACTCCCACATACACAGAGATCAACGTTGGCATGGGCAGGACCCGGCGGACTAACATTACTTGCATTACCTTGACAAGACTGACATCCCTCTTAAGAAGATCCCGAATGCGGCTTTGAAATGTTGGTACGTCATTAGCAGGCCCCCAGTCATGTCCCCTTGTTGACCCATGACGCCAGTTGAGGGGGAGGGCCCGAGCGGAAGGCAGGGGCGGCCGCCCACTTTGTGCCTTGGGGAGCGGTGATGTAGAACCACTCCCGTTGCCAAAAGTCGGACACCTCTGGGACGGAACCCTTTGGCCATAGGGTGTCGGTGCCTTTGCTTATTATAGCGCCTCCGCACTCCGCGTGACGCCCATCGATCATCTTCGGCTTTACATTAAAGGTCTTGAGCCATAAACCGAAGTATGGGGTAATGCAGAGGAAGGCTTCACACACGACGATAAACGACGAGAGGTGAAGGATGGAATCCGGAGCCAGATCATGAAAATCTAGCCCGTAATAGAACATTAGCCCTCTAACAAAGGGATCAAAACTAAAGCCTAGCCCTCGGAGGAGGTGGGAAACAAATACGACACTCTCGTTGGGGTCGGGAGTGGGGATGACCTGCCCCTGAGCAGGCAGCCTATGCGGGATTTCGGCGGTCAGATATCTAGCCTCCCTAAGCTTCTTGATGTCCTCCTCTGTGACGGAGGAGGCCATCCACCGGCCTTGAAGGTTGGATCCGGACATGATTGAAGGTCTGAAGCGCTTAAACTTGAGCCTCGGGTGTTGGAACTCGAGGTGGGGGAAGGGGAAGGATCGAGCATGGGAAGAAAAGGACAGGCCTTGGTCCCTTTATAAAGGTGGTGAATATCAAGCGTCCTCCATGTCACCGTTTGGAACTTTCCTAAAATCGAGGAGTCATACTAATAAGCACGGTTGGGTTGCCCATACCCGTATTGAAGAGAATCCCGCAATCAGGGGAACACAATCTCTGCTTCGACAAGACGTGCCAATGAAACCACCTCGTAACGGGTGTAGTGGCAGGCTGGTTGGGAAAAACGGTTCATAATGGCCGGACCGTGGTGTGACGTCACGCTATGAAAAGTTGTCAGCGGATTAGATTTGTGGAATATTGTACTCTCTATGGTGGTATGTGGAATTTGTTTTGCAGAGCCGGACACGATCCATGTGTTCAAGATCTTCTATGAAGTATTCGGAGAAGGAACCCGCCTTGCAATGCCGAAGACAATCTGCACGTTGGACTCATCGTCATTGAAGCCTCGTTCAAGGGCTACTGAGGGAGTCTTCCATTGGGGGGTCCTCGGACAGCCGGACTATGTACTTTGGCCGCACTATTGGACTATGACGATACAAGATTGAAGACTTTGTCCCGTGTCCGGATGGGACTCTCCTTGGCGTGGAAGGCAAGCTTGGGAATCCGGATGTTAGATTTCCTTCTCTATAACCGACTCTGTGTAACCCTAGCCCCCTCCGGTGTCTATATAAACCGGAGGGTTTAGTCCGTAGGACAACAACAATCATACCATGGGCTAGCTTCTAGGGTTTAGCCTTTACGATCTCGTGGTAGATCAACTTAATAGTCATATCATCAAGATCAATCAAGCAGGAAGTAGGGTATTACCTCCATCGAGGGGGCCCGAACTTGGGTAAACATCGTGTCCCCTGCCTCCTGTTAGCATTAGCCTTAGACGCACAGTTCAGGACCCCCTACCCGATATCCACTGGTTTTGACACGGACAACTAGGGTTACACAGTGTCGGTTACAGAGAAGGAGATCTACACATCCGGATTGCCAAGCTTGCCTTCCATGCAAAGGAGAGTCCCACCCGGACACGGGATGAAGTCTTCAATCTCGTATCGTCATAGTCCAACAGTCCGGCCAAAGTACATAGTCCGGCTATCCGAGGGCCCCCTAATCCAGGACTCCCTCAGTAGCCCCTGAACCAGGCTTCAATGACGATGAGTCCGGTGTCGATGTCAAAACCGGCGGATCTCGGGTAGGGGGTCCTGAACTGTGCGTCTAAGGCTAGTGGCAACAGGAAACTGGGACACGATGTTTACCCAGGTTCGGGCCCTCTCGATGGAGGTAATAACCTACTTCCTGCTTGATTGATCTTCATCATATGAGTATTACAAGAGTTGATCTACCATGAGACCAGAGAGGCTAAACCCTAGAAGCTAGCCTATGGTATGATTGTTGTTGTGTCCTACGGACTAAACCCTCCGGTTTATATAGACATCGGAGGGGGCTAGGGTTACACAGAGTCGGTTTACAAAGAAGGAGATCTACATCCGAATCGCCAAGCTTGCCTTCCACGCCAAGGAGAGTCCCATCCGGACACGGGACAAAGTCTTCAATCTTGTATTTTCATAGTCCAACAATCCGGCCAAAGTATATAGTCCGACTGTCCGGATACCCCCTTATCCAGGACTCCCTCAGTAGCCCCCAAACCAGGCTTCAATGACGATGAGTCCGGCGAGAAGATTGTCTTCGGCATTGCAAGGCGGGTTCTTCTCAGAATCCAGCGTACCCATCATAGCAAACAGTGTCCGGCCTCCCAGTAATGTTGTACTCCTCGGCTTCTGTCCTTCAATAATGACCATCTCCACGTGTCGAGTGAAGATGAGGGGCCGGGGCATTTTTACATTTGCCACCCTAATCCCGTAGGCAAGTAGCCTATTTGAGGAGACAAGGATCCTCAGATCCAAATCACACCACCCTCCCCCCAAGCAAGCATTCCATAGAGTGCGTCCAAAAGAGGCCATCCCACCATGACCGGTCGCCACAGCCCTGCTCGTCGCTCCCCTAGCTCGAAACCAGGGGATTGGGAAAAGTGTTCCATCCCTCATAGCCGCCTAATAGAGCTGCAGACCAAAGGGTTCCTCCCACCCGCATACATGGTCCTTGTCTGATCCGGACTAGCCACCTACAATGGTGGGGAGCAAGCGGAGAGATTCCCCAACCCCTCTCGGGGGGAGCGGGTATACCTTGTCCCATATCTGCTAAGAGGCGTCGGGTTTCCAATCCACCCATTCCTCCATGGGCTCCTGGAGTTCTACGGTCTCCAGTTGCATAATCTTACCCTCGCCTCCATACTGCACATCGCGGGTTATGTTGCCCTCTGTGAGGTATTCCTGGGCTATGAAGCTCATTTCAAGTTATGGAAGAGGCTATTCTGCCTCGTCCCCCGCAACCAGGAGGGATCTATATATCAAGTGGGCGGAGCCAAAATATGGCGCATCGCCCAGACCGGATACCTGCCCGGTACTCCAAAGAAGGCGTCCGAAGACTGGCCCTCGGAGTGGTTTATGTCGATGACGTTCCCCTTCCGGACCCAGTCCGGACGGGCCTTCCTGAGTTTACTAACACTCTGCTAAAGAAACGCCAAAGCTGGCACCCTCGGAGCCCCCAGGAGGAAGATAACAGAGAAGTCCTCTATCTGATGAGCCGGATAAAAACCCTAGCCAAATCAGGATTGACAACAATCAAAGTTATGTCAATATGCGTAATAAGGGGAATGCAGCCACTTCAATACAGGGGAAAACCCAGTTGGCACTTCAATGGAGAAGACGATGCCTCCCGCTACGGTCGCAAAGGTCCGGACTCCGCCGCATCTTTGGCGAGGATACTGTCCGATTTGTACAAAGGAGAAGAAGAGGAGTTCCTCCGCATTAAACCGCGGGATGGATTTTCCATGTATAACCCCCGAAGCTGGGTAAGTTGCCATCTTTTACTCGACTCTGTCCATTCTAATCTTCCTTGTCACAATTATTTACCTTACCGTTTCAAAACAGGAACTAAGGAAGGCTGTGAAATAGTTCAACAGGCCCTCTCCGCAGCCAGAGGATCCCGGTCGGGCTCTCGATCCCGGACTTGAAGAAGATCCGTACATATCCGTGGACTTTGCCAACGGGACTTTCTACCATGCAAGGAATGATGGCTCTTTATGTTGGAAATATGCCCTAGAGGCAATAATAAAATGGTTATATTATATTTCTTTGTTCATGATAATTGTCTGTTATTCATGCTATAATTGTGTTATCCGGAAATCGTAATACACGTGTGAATACATAGACCACAACATGTCCCTAGTAAGCCTCTAGTTGACTGGCTCGTTGATCAACAGATGGTCATGATTTCCTGACTATGGGCATTGGATGTCATTGATAACGGGATCACATCATTAGGAGAATGATGTGATGGACAAGACCCAATCCTAAGCATAGCTCAAAGATCGTGTAGTTCGTTTAGCTAGAGCTTTTCCAATTGTCAAGTATCATTTCCTTAGACCATGAGATTGTGCAACTCCCGGATACCGTAGGAGTGCTTTGGGTGTGACAAACGTCACAACGTGACTGGGTGACTATAAAGGTGCACTACGGGTATCTCCGGAAGTGTCTGTTGGGTTGGCACGAATCGAGACTGGGATTTGTCACTCCGTATGACGGAGAGGTATCTCTGGGCCCACTCGGTAATGCATCATCATAATGAGCTCAATGTGACCAAGTGTCTGGTCACGGGATCATGCATTACGGTACGAGTAAAGTGAATTGCCGGTAACGAGATTAAACGAGGTATTGGGATACCGACGATCGAATCTCAGGCATGTAACATACCGATTAACAAAGGGAATTGTATACGGGATTGATTGAATCCTCGACATCATGGTTCATCTGATGAGATCATCGAGGAGCATGTGGGAGCCAACATGGGTATCCAGATCCCGCTGTTGGTTATTGATTGGAGAGGCGTCTCGGTCATGTCTGCATGTCTCCCGAACCCGTAGGGTCTACACACTTAAGGTTCGGTGATGCTAGGGTTGTAGAGATATAAGTATGCAGTAACCCAAAAGTTGTTTGGAGTTCCGGATGAGATCCCAGATGTCACGAGGAGTTCTGGAATGGTCCGGAGGTAAAGAATTATATATAGGAAGTCAGGTTTCGGCCATCGGGAAAATTTTGGGGGTCACCTGTATTGTACCGGGACCGCCGGAAGGATCCTGGGGGTCCATCGAGTGGGGCCACCTATCCCAGAGGGCCCCATGGGCTGAAGTGGGAGGGGAACCAGCCCCTGGTGGGCTGATGTGCCCCTCCTTGGGCCCCCCTGCGCCTAGGGTTGGGAAACCTAGGGGTGGGGGCGCCTCCACCTGGCTTGGGGGGCAAGTTTCCCCCTTGGCCGCTGCCCCCTCTTGGAGATCCCATCTCCTAGGGCCGGAGCCCCCCTAGGGGCCCTATATAAAGAGGGGGGAGGGAGGGCAGCCGCTCCCATGCTCTTGGCGCCTCCCTCTCCCCTTGCTACACCTCTCCCTCTCGCAGAACCTTGGCGAAGCCCTGCCGAGATCGCTGCTACATCCACCACCACGCCATCGTGCTGCTGGATCTTCATCAACCTCTACTTCCCCCTTGCTGGATCAAGAAGGAGGAGACATCTTCCCAACCGTACGTGTGTTGAACGCGGAGGTGCTGTCCGTTCAGCACTAGGATCTTCGATGATTTGGATCACGACGAGTACGACTCCCTCAACCCCGTTCTCTTGAATGCTTCCGCTCGCGATCTACAAGGGTATGTAGATGCACTCCTCTCTCTCGTTTCTAGATGAACTCATAGATTGATCTTGGTGAAAGCGTAGAAATTTTTTTAATTTCTGCAACGTTCCCCAACAGTGGCATCATGAGCTAGGTCTATGCGTAGTTCTCTTTGAACGAGTAGAACACAAATTTGTTGTGGGTGTAGATGTTGTCAACTTTCTTGCCACTACTAGTGTTATTTTGCTTCAGCGGTATCATGGGATGAAGCGGCCCGGACCGACCTTACACGTACGCTTACGTGAGACAGGTTCCACCGACTGACATGCACTAGTTGCATAAGGTGGCTAGCAGGTGTCTGTCTCTCCCACTTTAGTTGGAGCGGATTCGACGAAAAGGGTACTTATGAAGGGTAAATAGAAGTTGACAAATCATGTTGTGGCTTTTACGTAGGTAAGAAAACGTTCTTGCTAGAACCCTATTGCAGCCACGTAAAACATGCAACAACAATTAGGATGAATGATATGGCCAAAAGTTGTGATATTGTTTGTGACATCTAACTTGTTTTTGCAGCATATTGTTTGTGATGTGATATGGCCAAAAGTTGTGATGAATGATGAATGATATATATGTGATGTATAAGATCATGTTCTTGTAATAGGAATCATGACTTGTATGTCAATGAGTATGACAACCGGCAGGAGCCATAGGAGTTGTCTTAATTATTGTATGACCTGCGTGTCAAGGATCTAACGCCATGTAATTACTTTACTTTATTGCTAAACCGTTAGCCATAGTAGTAGAATTAATAGTTGGCGAGCAACTTCATGGAGACACGATGATGGAGATCATGATAATGGAGATCATGGTGTCATGCCGGTGATGAAGATGATCATGGAGCCCCGAAGATGGAGATCAAAAGAGCTATATGATATTGGCCATATCATGTCACTATTTGATTGCATGTGATGTTTATCACATTTTTGCATCTTGTTTACTTAGAACAACGGTAGTAAATAAGATGATCCCTCATAATAATTTCAAGAAAGTGTTCCCCCTAACTGTGCGCCATTGCGAAAGTTCATTGTTTCGAAGCACCACGTGATGATCGGGTGTGATAGATTCTAACGTTCACATACAACGGGTGTAAGACAGATTTACACATGCATAAACACTTAGGTTAACTTGACGAGCCTAGCATGTACAGACATGGCCTCGGAACACAAGAGACCGAAAGGTCGAACATGAGTCGTATGGAAGATACGATCAACATGGAGATGTTCACCGATGATGACTAGTCCGTCTCACGTGATGATCGGACACGGCCTAGTCAACTCGGATCATGTATCACTTAGATGACTAGAGGGAGGTCTAATCTGAGTGGGAGTTCATTAAATAATTTGATTAGATGAACTTAATTATCATGAACTTTGTCTAAAAACATGTCTTGTAGATCAAATGGCCAATGCTCATGTCCACCTCAACTTCAACGCGTTCCTAGAGAAAACCAAGCTGAAAGATGATGGCAGCAACTATACGGACTGGGTCCGGAACCTGAGGATCATCCTCATAGCTGCAAAGAAAGACTATGTCTTAGAAGCACCGCTAGGTGAAGCTCCCATCCCAGAGAACCAAGACATTATGAACGCTTGGCTGTCTCGTGATGATGATTACTCCCTCGTTCAGTGCGGCATGCTTTACAGCTTAGAACCGGGGCTCCAAAAGTGTTTTGAGCAACACGAAGCATATGAGATGTTCGAAGAGCCGAAAATGGTTTTCCAAGCTCATGCCCGGGTGGAGAGATATGATGTCTCCAACAAGTTCTTCAGTTGTAAGATGGAGGAAAATAGTTCTGTCAGTGAGCACATACTCAAAATGTCTGGGTTGCACAACCGCTTGACTCAGCTGGGAGTTAATCTCCCAGATGACGTGGTTATTGACAGAATCCTTCAGTCGCTTCCACCGAGCTATAAGAGCTTTGTGATGAACTTCAATATGCAGGGGATGGAAAAGACCATTCCTGAAGTATATTCATGCTGAAATCAGCAGAGGTAGAGATCAAAAAGGAACATCAAGTGTTGATGGTGAATAAAACCACTAAGTTCAAGAAAGGCAAGGGTAAAAAGAACTTCAAGAAGGACGGCAAGGAAGTTGCCGCGCCCGGTAAGCCAGCTGCTGGGAAGAAGTCAAAGAATGGACCGAAGCCTGAGACTGAGTGCTTTTGTTGCAAAGGGAAGGGTCACTGGAAGCGGAATTGCTCCAAATACTTAGCGGACAAGAAGGCCGGCAACACTAAAGGTATATGTGATATACATGTAATTGAAGTGTACCTTACCAGTGCTCATAGTAGCTCCTGGGTATTTGATACCGGTGCAGTTGCTCATATTTGTAACTCAAAGCAGGAGCTGTGGAATAAGCGTAGACTGGCGAAGGACGAGGTGACGATGCGCGTCGGGAATGGTTCCAAGGTCGATGTGATCGCCGTCGGCACGCTACCTCTACATTTACCTACGGGGTTAGTTTTAAACCTCAATAATTGTTATTTAGTGCCAGCTTTGAGCATGAACATTGTATCTGGATCTCGTTTAATACGAGATGGCTACTCATTTAAATCCGAGAATAATGGTTGTTCTATTTATATGAGAGATATGTTTTATGGTCATGCCCCGATGGTCAATGGTTTATTCTTAATGAATCTCGAACGTGATGTTACACATATTCATAGTGTGAATACCAAAAGATGTAAAGTTGATAACGATAGTCCCACATACTTGTGGCACTGCCGCCTTGGTCACATTGGTGTCAAGCACATGAAGAAGCTCCATGCTGATGGACTTTTAGAGTCTCTCGATTATGAAATATTTGACACATGCGAACCATGCCTCATGGGCAAAATGACCAAGACTCCGTAATCCTGAACAATGGAGCGAGCAACCAACTTATTGGAAATCATACATACTGATGTGTGCGGTCCAATGAGCATTGAGGCTCGTGGAGGATATCGTTATGTTCTCACTCTCACTGATGACTTGAGTAGATACGGGTATGTCTACTTGATGAAACACAAGTCTGAGACCTTTGAAAAGTTCAAGGAATTTCAGAATGAGGTAGAGAATCAACGCGACCGAAAGATAAAGTTCTTACGATCAGATCGTGGATGAGAATATTTAAGTCACGAATTTGGTACGCACTTAAGGAAATGTGGAATCGTTTCACAACTCACGCCGCCTGGAACACCTCAGCGTAACGGTGTGTCCGAACGTCGTAATCGCACTTTATTGGATATGGTGCGATCTATGATGTCTCTTACCGATTTACCGCTATCTTTTTGGCGATACGCTCTAGAGACAGCTACATTCACTTTAAATAGGGCACCGTCTAAATCCGTTGAGACGACACCGTATGAATTATGGTTTGGGAAGAAACCTAAGCTGTCGTTTTTAAAAGTTTGGGGATGCGATGCTTATGTCAAGAAACTTCAACCTAAAAAGCTCGAACCAAAGTCGGAAAAATGTGTCTTCACAGGATACCCTAAGGAAACCATTGGGTATACCTTGTACCTTAGATCCGAAGGCAAGATCTTTGTTGCCAAGAACGGGTCCTTTCTAGAGAAAGAGTTTCTCTTGAGAGAAGTAAGTGGGAGGAAAGTGGAACTTGATGAAGTACTATCTCTTGAACTGGTAAGTAGCGCAGCTTAGGAAGATTTTCCTGTGGTGCCAACACCAACTGGAGAGGAACTTAGTAATGATGATCAAGGTACTTTGGATCAAGTTACTACTGAACTTCATAGGTCCACAAGGACACGTTCCACACCAGAGTGGTATGGCAATCATGTCCTGGAAATCATGTTGTTAGACAATGGTGAACCCTCGAACTATGAAGAAGCGATGGCGGGCCCAGATTCCAACAAATGGCTTGAAGCCATGAAATCCGAGATAGAATCCATGTATGAAAACAAAGTATGGACTTTGACAGACTTGCCCGATGATCGGCGAGCGATAGAAAATAAATTGATCTTTAAGAAGAAGAAGGACGCGGATGGTAATGTTACTATCTATAAAGCTCGACTTGTCGCTAAGGGTTATCGGCAAGTTCAAGGTGTTGACTATGATGAGACTTTCTCTCCCGTAGCGAAGCTGAAGTCTGTCCGAATCATGTTAGCAATTCCCGCATACTATGATTATGAGATATGGAAAATGGACGTCAAAACGGCATTGCTTAACGGCTATCTTAAGGAAGAACTGTATATGATGCAGCCGGAAGGTTTTGTCGATCCCGAGAATGCTAACAAGGTATGCAAGCTCCAGCGATCCATTTATGGGCTGGTGCAAGCATCTCGGAGTTGGAACATTCGCTTTGATGATATGATCAAAGCATTTGGGTTTATGCAGACTTATGGAGAAACCTGCGTTTACAAGAAAGTGAGTGGGAGCTCTATAGCATTTCTCATATTATATGTAGATGACATACTTTTGATGGGAAATGATATAGAACTTTTGGACAGCATTAAGGCCTACTTGAATAAGTGTTTTTCAATGAAGGACCTTGGAGAAGCTGCTTACATATTAGGCATCAAGATCTATAGGGATAGATCGAAACGCCTCATAGGTCTTGCAAAAAGCACATACCTTGATAAGATATTGAAGAAGTTCAATACGGATCAGTCCAAGAAAGGGTTCTTGCCTGTATTGCAAGGTGTGAGATTGAGCTCAGCTCAATGCCCGACCACGGCAGAAGATATAGAAGAGATGAGCGCCATCCCCTATGCCTTAGCCATAGGGTCTATTATGTATGCCATGTTGTGTACCAGACCTGATGTAAGCCTTGCCGTAAGTTTGGTAGGAAAGTACCAAAGTAATCCCGCCAAGGAACACTGGACAGCGGTCAAGAATATCCTGAAGTACCTGAAAAGGACTAAGGATATGTTTCTCATTTTTGGAGGTGACGAAGAGCTCGTCGTAAAGGGTTACGTCGACGCTAGCTTCGACACAGATCTGGATGACTCAAAGTCACAAACCGGATACGTGTATATTTTTAATGGTGGGGCAGTAAGCTGGTGCAGTTGCAAGCAAAGCGTCGTGGCGGGATCTACATGTGAAGTAGAATACATGGCAGCCTCGGAGGCAGCGCATGAAGCAATCTGGGTGAAGGAGTTCATCACTGACCTAGGAGTCATACCCAATGCGTCGAGGCCGATCACACTCTTCTGTGACAACACTGGAGCTATTGCACTTGCCAAGAAGCCCAGGTTTCACAAGAAGACCAGGCACATCAAGCGTCGCTTCAACTCCATTCGTGAAAATGTTCAAGATGGAGACATAGATATTTGTAAAGTACATACGGACCTGAATGTAGTAGATCTGTTGACTAAACCTCTCCCTAGGGAAAAACATGATCAACACCAGAATTCCATGGGTGTTCGATTCATCACAATGTAACTGAAATATTGACTCTAGTGCAAGTGGGAGACTGTTGGAAATATGCCCTAGAGGCAATAATAAAATGGTTATTATTATATTTCTTTGTTCATGATAATTGTTTGTTATTCATGCTATAATTATTTTATCCGGAAATCATAATACACGTGTGAATACATAGACCACAACATGTCCCTAGTAAGCCTCTAGTTGATTGGCTCGTTGATCAACAGATAGTCATGATTTCCTGACTATGGGCATTGGATGTCATTGATAACGGGATCACATCATTAGGAGAATGATGTGATGGACAAGACCCAATCCTAAGCATAGCTCAAAGATCGTGTAGTTTGTTTAGCTAGAGCTTTTCCAAATGTCAAGTATCATTTCCTTAGACCATGAGATTGTGCAACTCCCGAATACCGTAGGAGTGCTTTGGGTGTGCCAAATGTCACAACGTAACTGGGTGAATATAAAGGTGCACTATGGGTATCTCCGAAAGTGTCTGTTGGGTTGGCACGAATCGAGACTGGGATTTGTCACTCCGTATGATGGAGAGGTATCTCTGGGCCCACTCGGTAATGCATCATCATAATGAGCTCAATGTGACCAAGTGTCTGGTCACGGGATCATGCATTACGGTACGAGTAAAGTGACTTGCCGGTAACGAGATTAAACGAGGTATTGGGATACCGACAATCGAATCTCAGGCATGTAACGTACCGATTGACAAAGGGAACTGTATACGGGATTGATTGAATCTTCGACATCGTGGTTCATCCGATGAGATCATCGAGGAGCATTTGGGAGCCAACATGGGTATCCAGATCCCGCTGTTGGTTATTGACCGGAGAGGCGTCTCGGTCATGTCTGCATGTCTCCCGAACCCGTCGGGTCTACACACTTAAGGTTCGGTAACGCTAGGGTTGTAGAGATATAAGTATGTAGTAACCCGAAAGTTGTTCAGAGTACGGGATGAGATCCCAGACGTCACGAGGAGTTCCGGAATGGTCTGGAGGTAAAGAATTATATATAGGAAGTCAGGTTTCAGCCATCGGGAAAGTTTCGGGGGTCACCGGTATTGTACCGGGACCACTAGAAGGATCCCGGGGGTCCACCGGGTGGGGCCACCTATCCCGGAGGGCCCCATGGGCTGAAGTGGGAGGGGAACCAGCCCCTGGTGGGTTGGTGCGCCCCCCCTTGGGCCCCCTGCACCTAGGGTTGGGAAACCCTAGGGGTGGGGGCGCCTCCACCTGGCTTGGGGGGCAAGTTTCCCCCCTGGCCGCCGCCCCCCCTTGGAGATCCCATCTCCTAGGGCCGGCGCCCCCCTAGGCGCCCTATATAAAGAGGGGAGAGGGAGGGCAGCCTCACCCATGCTCTTGGCGCCTACCTCTCCCCTTGCTACACCTCTCCCTCTCGCAGAACCTTGGCGAAGCCCTGCCGAGATCGCTGCTGCATCCACCAACACGCCGTCGTGCTGCTGGATCTTCATCAACCTCTCCTTCCCCCTTGCTGGATCAAGAAGGAGGAGACGTCTTCCCAACGTACGTGTGTTGAACGCGGAGGTGCTGTCCGTTCAGCACTAGGATCTTCGGTGATTTGAATCACGATGAGTACGACTCCCTCAACCCCGTTCTCTTGAACGCTTCCGCTCGCGATCTACAAGGGTATGTAGATGCACTCCTCTCTCTCGTTGCTAGATGAACTCATAGATTGATCTTGGTGAAACCGTAGAAATTTTTTATTTTCTGCAACGTTCCCCAATACTTTAGTGGCCATCATCGCGGATTATCCCGGACTGCTTCCTGTGTCGCATGTAAGTAACGTCGGGGTCCCAACTTTCCGAAAGGATTCCTTCATTATGCTGTACCTTATGCTCTCACGCCGTATTTTTATAGAAACGACCATCAGGATGCCGCGCAGGACCCGTGGGGGCCTCTCAGCAAGAGGCGCCTAGGCAAGGTAGGCTTAAAAGGAAGGCGGTTAGGACCGAGACGCAGGCGCAGAGGTATTTCATTAAACTTGCCCCGTGGTTTATTTGGTCTTTTTGTCGAGGCATGACGGCTTTAATTTTGTTCTGATAGGAAACGTCAGCCTATGTCCGGGGACCCTACCGGCCATGCCTCCAGCAGCCAGATTCCTGGACCAGATTCACGGGCGGAGGCTAATGTGGGGACAATGCTGAACTGTCCTCCTGTGGAGCATACGAATATGCTTTCTGCCACAACTTCTGAAGTGGAGAGCGCCATGAATCACCGGCGCCGACGGGCCGTACTCCGCGGTGGTATTTTTTCCGAAGAGGTGTTTAATGCCTTCAATTCCGGACATGCATATATCCGCGCTGCTCCAGATGGACTTGCCAGAGCAACGGACCAGTATGTGAAGGATATACGGGTAAGAGAATTTAATGAGTATGTGTAGTAGTAGCCCCTGAGACTTGAAACAGTTGGCACAACTGATTTAAGGATCGTCAAATGCATAGGTTCTTGTAGAGAAGAATGCCCAGTTGTCTCAAGAGCTGGAGGAATGTAAGGCCCAAATGAAGGCCAATGTAGCCGAACAAGAGGAATCCAAAAAGGCTTCTTCTGGTAAAAATATCCTTCTACCAGCTTGTTTGTTCGGCATGGTTATAAATCTAACAAAAGATTCGGCAGACAATCCCAGAGGAAATCCGAAGACTGTGGGGGATAAGGAGATGAATCTGCAAAGTCAGCTGAAGGCGGGCGAACACGTTCTGACGCAGTCTATTCAGGAGAAGAATAAGCTGCAAGATGCTAATATCCAACTGAGCATCGAATTGAAAGATGTTCAGGCTCAGCTCGCGGACTCCGTGAAGGAGAACTGGAGGCTTCGACACGGCATTTATAGTAAGTGCTTGAACAAACTATAGTATAATTTGGCGAGGAAGCGTACTGACAGAATTATGTCTGCAGATATGTTGTCGGGCCGTCCTGAAGAGGAGATGCCCAGATCCGCAGGCGATATGCTGCAAGAGCTTTCACAACTGCACGAACGAGCTCGGTAGGTGATGCAGGGTATTTCCCAGGCCTTGTGGCCGTCCGCTTCCCTGCTAGGAGGCATGAGCGAACTTGTAGAGATGCTAAAAGGAGCGCGGCGGCGCTTCTGATTATGGAAGTTATCAGCTTGCCGGCAAGGTGCGAGAGAAGCTTGGGCCATGGTGAAGACGCGATATGCCAAGGCTGACCCGAACCATATGGCCGAAGTCAGACCGGTGGGGTCAGATGGACAAGAGATACCCGTTAGTCTGGTATATGACCAAGTAGCATTAGCTGCAAAGTATTCCCAATAGGATTGTAAGCTAAACAGCCTGTTGGATGGTATAGAGGAAGAGTACGGCCAGTCTATATGACTATGTAATTTGAATGGGCTCATGTACTCCCTAGCCTGATTGAAAATCATTTGTCATGGCGGACCTTTTCGCTTCAGCCCCCGGATCCGACAGTCCGGGGTGTATCAAAATACCCACACAGTAATGAAAAACTGGGGTATGCGTGGAAACCAGGCTTAGGGGTCATAAGTGCTTGAACAAACAAGTACCCAACTAGTTATGTTATATTACATGGATAGTAAGAAACATCTTCCAGAGAGAATAGTTCCGTTAGGGGTTCCTTTCTTTCGGTGCGCATGCATCGATGTGCATGTCCGAACTGCGAACAGAAGCGCAGGAAACAAAACATCTGGGTATTTTTGTTGTAATGAACGAGAACATCTTTTGTTCACCGACCGAATATTCCGTTAAGAACGCTAGCTTTCGGCTTCACCCAGTCTGAGGTACACATCCGGCTCAATCGGCAGTAACAATCGCAGAGGTGCTCCCCTTATGCCCTAGCCGAATTAATGGGAACGTAGGGCATAAATATAAGAGCCAGGCAACCCAGCATGGCCAAAACTTAAGTCATATCGATGCATATAATGGTGAAGAAAAGGCACATATGGAAAGAAAAATGCATGTGGCTGGCAAGGAGCCATTAAAGTAGTTGTATTTAGCTTCCGAATAGGAAGCCCCCAGGTATAGTGTGCACGCATAATGCGGCTGGAGTGCTCAGGACATCCATACAGTTTTAAGGCTGTATGTTAAAAACAAGAAAAAAGAAGGGGCGAGAAAGGAAGAAAGAGAACATAATTGAAGGGGCGGAGTTAAGGAGACGAACACTGAGTTTGGCGCTAGGCGCAGAATCTCCAGAGTCTGGCCGCGTTCCATGGGTTCGGCTCGAGTCTTTTATCAGATGGACCACGCAGATGGTACACTCCTCCAGTGAGGACTTTATCAATGATGAAGGGACCCTCCCACTTGGATTTGAGCTTGTCCTTCTTCTTCTTGGGGAGGCGTAGTTATAAGTTTTGGCCCATACTTCTCTGCTTTGATACCTTCGAGCCTGTTGCTGATAGAATGCGGAACGGGCTTTAGCGACATCATGCTCCTCTTCCAAAGCGTCTAAGTTGTCCTGCTGATCTAGCTCGGCTTCCTTCTCTTCATACATGCGCACGCGAGGTGAGTCATGGATTATATCGCAGGGTAGCACTGCTTCCGCGCCGTACATCATCAAAAATGGTGTGTATCTGGTGGTACGATTCGGCGTGGTCCGCAGCCCCCAGAGTACGGAGTCGAGTTCCTCAACCCAATGTGTGTCTGATTCCTTCAAGGATCGCACTAGTCTAGGTTTAATGCCGCTCATGATAAGACCATTTGCATGTTTGACTTCACTGTTTGTTTGGGGGTGATAGACAGAGGCGTAGTCGAGCTTAATGCCCATTTTGCCGCACCAGGTTTTCACCTCGTCGGCTGTAAAATTTGAGCCGTTGTGAGTGATGATACTGTGGGGGACACCGTAACAATGTACAACCTCCGATATGAAGTCTATCACTGGTCCGGATTCGGCCGTTTTAACTGGTTTGGCTTCAATCCATTTGGTGAACTTGTCCACCATGACCAATAAGTATTTTTTCTTATGGCTTCCCCCTTTAAGGGGTCCCACCATATCCAGCCCCCAGACCGCAAAGGGCCAAGTTATGGGGATTGTTTGGAGAGCGGTAGGGGGCATATGGCTCTGATTGACAAATAGTTGACAACCAACGCAATGTTGGACAAGGTCCTGTGCGTCTGCCCGGGCTGTCGGCCAGTAAAATCCTATCCGAAAGGCCTTTCTTACGAGAGCGCGGGATGCCGTGTGGTACCTGCCTAGTCCGGAATGGATTTTGGCTAAGAGCTGCCGCCCTTCCTCTTCGGAGATGCATCGTTGGAGCACTCCGGTGGCGCTCTTCTTGTAGAGCTCTCCTTCATGGACTTTGTAGGCCTTAGAGCGCCGCACAATACAACGTGCCTCATTTTGATCCTCCGGGAGATCTTGCCTATTTAGGTACGCCAAGAAGGGCTCGGTCCACAGGGCGATGACAGCCATTATTTCGTGGGCCGAAGGTGTTATTTCGGTGGCAGAGCCTCCGATTACGTCAGAAGGTTTAGAATCTGGGGTTGTGTTTGGAGCCGGACTAATAGTGCTGGACTCCCCTTCCCATGCCATGGACGTCTTGAACAGCCTTTCTAAGAAGATATTAGGTGGGATGGGGTCGCGTTTAGCGCTGATGCGGGCGAGGATATCGGCCGCTTGGTTATTTTCTCTGACCACATGGTGGAATTCGAGCCCCTCGAACCGAGCTGACATTTTGAGGACGGCATTGCGATAGGCCGCCATTTTCGGGTCCTTGGCATCAAAGTCTCCATTTACCTGAGAAATTGCAAGGTTCGAGTCCCCGCACACTTCGAGGCGTTGGTTGCCCATGGAGACTGCCATCCGAAGACCATGCAACAGAGCCTCGTATTTAGCTGCATTGTTGGAGTCTGTGTATAATATTTGGAGGACATACTGAACCGTGTCTCCGGTGGGGGATGTCAGGACGACACCCGCCCCCAATCCGGCCAGCAGTTTAGAGCCGTTGAAATGCATGATCTAATTTGAGTACGCGCCGTACTCTTTAGGGAGTTCGGCTTCTGTCCATTCGGCGGCGAAGTCAGCCAGTACTTGGGACTTAATGGCCCGTCGTGGTTTGTATCTTATGTCGAACGGAAGGAGCTCAATAGCCCATTTAGCAATGCGGCCTGTTGTGTCGTGGTTATTTATTATATCATTGAGTGGTACTTCGGAGGCCACCATGATCGAACACTCTTGAAAGTAGTGTCGTAGTTTCCGGGATGGCATGAAGACCGCGTACGCTATCTTCTGATAGTGTGGGTACCGAGATTTGCATGGAGTGAGGACAGTGGACACGTAATATACCGGCTTTTGGAGCGGGAACATGTGTCTGTCTGCCTCTCGTTCGAGGACGAGCACTACGCTCACAACTTGGTTTATTGCGGCTATGTATAATAGCATGGGTTCGCCGATGTTTGGAGCGGTCAGGACTGGGTTTGTGGCCAATAGTGCCTTTATTTCTTCCAGTCCGTCCGTGGCCGCATCTGTCCACTCGAAGTGTTTGGTGCGTCGAACAAGGCGATACAGAGGCAGTGCCTTTTCTCCCAAGCAGGAGATAAAGCGGCTTAAGGCAGCTACGCATCCAGTTAGTTTCTGGATCTGCTTGAGGTTTGTTGGGATAGCCAACTGTGACAGAGCTCAGATTTTTGCCGAATTTGCTTCAATTCCTCTATTGGAAACGATGAAGCCGAGCAGTTTCCCGGAGGGTACCCCGAAGACACACTTCTCTGGGTTGAGCTTGATGTCGTATGTTCGGAGGTTGTCGAACGTAAGCCTCAAGTCATATATTAAAGTTTCAACTGTCTTGTTTTGATGACCACGTCGTCTACATAGGCCTCTACTGTCTTGCCGATTTGTTTTTCCAGGCATGTCTGAATCATGCGTTGATAGGTTGCGCCGGCGCTTTTGAGCCTGAAAGGCATGGTGTTAAAACAGAAGGGGTTGTATGGTGTAATGAAGGCCGTTGCGGCTTGGTCGGACTCCACCATCTTGATCTGATGGAATCCGGAGTATGCATCGAGGAAGCACAATGAGTCGTACCCTGCGGTGCCATTGATGATTTGGTCAATGCGTGGGAGGGGGAAGGTCTCCTTAGGGCAAGCTTTATTGAGGTCCTTGAAATTTACACATAAGCACTAGGATTTGTCCTTCTTTGGTACCATTACCAAGTTTGCTAGCCAATCCGGATGTTCGATATCTCTGATGAATCCGGCCTCGAGTAGCTTGGCCAGCTCCTCTCCCATAGCTTGCCACTTAGGCTCTGAGAAGCGCCTAAGAGTCTGCTTGACTGGCTTGTATCCTTTCAGTATATTGAGGCTGTGTTTGGCCAGCCTGTGTGGGATGCCCGGCATGTCTGAAGAGTGCCAGGCAAAGATATCCCAATTCTCACGCAGGAAGTCTCGTAGTGCGGCATCTATTATGGGGTTCAACTATGTCCCAATGGACGCTGTCTTTGTAGGGTCCATTGGGTGGACCTGGAATTTGACTATCTCGTCCACGGGTTTGAAGGAGGTGGATTTAGGTCGCTTGTCGAGTATCACGTCGTCTCTGTCCATTGTTGCTCGCAGTGTTGTCAGCTCTTCGGCCGCGAGGGCTTCTGATAATGCCTCCAGGGCGAGGACGACGGTTTTATTTTCGGTGCGGAGTGCGACGTCCGGATCACTGACTAGAGTGATGATTTCGTTAGGCCCGGGCATTTTGAGCTTCATGTATCCGTAATGGGGTATAGCCTGGAAACTCGTGAATGTGTCCCGCCCCAAAAGGGCGTGGTATCCGCTGCTGAACGGGGCCACTTGGAATGTAATTTCTTCGGACCTGTAATTCTCCAGCGTGCCGAATACCACATCCAGTTTGATTTTTCCCATGCATCGCGCCTCCCGACTAGGGATGATTCCCTTGAAGGTTGTGCTGCTTTGCTTAATGCGGCTCCTGTCAATGTCCATTTTGTTAAGGGTTTCCTCATAGATGAGGTTTAGCCCGCTTCCGCTGTCCATGAGCACTTTAGTGAGCCTGAAGCCGTCCATGATTGGACTAAGGACCAAAGCGGCTGGTGCTCGGACTGTTCAGAATTGAGGTTCGTCACTGGCATTATAGGTTATAGCCATGTCGTTCCATGGGTTTATTGTTGCCACGTGGAAAACTTTGGCGAGGCTGCGCTGAGCTCGCTTGCGCCTATTAGTTGAGGCGAAAGTCTCGAAGACTGTAAATACCGTATTGTTGTTTCCGGCGGGTTGTTGTTCTGCTTTATGGTTTAAGAGGAGATCATCGCCACTCTTTGCTACATGGCGGAGTATCCAACATGCTCTAAGGCTATGAGTTGGCGTAGTATCCGGTGTGCTGTCAATTTTGCACGGTCCACTGAGCCATTCTTCCAATACAGTTTCGCGCCTTGTATCAGGCTTTGGTTTTTTGGTAATTGAATCGGGTAACTTACGAGAGCTTGCCCTTTTAGATTGGACAAAGGGTTTAGTGAGAGCCGGATTGTCCCAGAAGTTCGTTTGGGTTTCCAGGCACTTTCCGTTACGCAGTACTTCTGCACTATGGCTGCTAAGTCAGCAAAGTGTACTATGTCACGGCGACTTATAGCGTTGAGGATCCCTTTGTCCGTGCAACTTTTGCAGAAGAGTGAGATTGTGTCTTCCTCACTACAGTCCTTAACCCTGTTTAACGCAAGGAGGAATCTGGCCCAGTAATGATGTACTGTCTCTTGTGGCTCTTGTCTGATTTGTTGAATATTGAATAAATCTTGGTGGGTGGGTGGTTTTGAATCCGAATCCTGACCCGATCTGAGACCCAGGGGCAAGGAAGTTCCCGAGCTTAACGGCTCGGGCTCTGGGGTGCTGCCCAATTTGTTTGACCCGTCGCCCGATCCTAAGTTCCGGGTTTGGGTCATGTCCTCCCATGAGCGGGTGTCCGGCTCAAAGAGCTCGGCAATCCGGACACAGTTCATCCTCAAAATAGAGGGAGAATTCGTATGGTGCTCCTCCACTACCGCGATCTCATGGATGACCGGCGAAGAATAAATCTCCCATTGGTCGGGTTTAAGCCCAATCCAATCATAGTCCGTAGCGATGCCCAGGGCAGCGATGCGATCCAAGAGCTCATTAAGGGAAGAGAGCTCCATTGGATCCATCTGTTCGGCGAGTTCCGAACTGACGTGGAGGCAGTTTCTGATGACCTGAGAAGTCATTATCGGCGCGACAGCCGATCGGGCGGTCATGACGAAGCCGCCTAGAAGGAGAGTTTGGCTTTGGGCTAGTGTTCCTTCAGAGGTGATGTTGTCCCTTACAACGAGGTGGGCCATCAAGCCCTATTGCGACGACACAAAGGAACTCTCAACCAAAGAACCAATGTCGGTGTCAAAACCGGCGGATCTCGGGTAGGGGGTCCCGAACTGTGCATCTAAGGCAAATGGTAACAGGAGACTGGGGACACGATGTTTACCCAGGTTCGGGCCCTCTCGATGGAGGTAATACCCTACTTCCTGCTTGATTGATCTTGATGATATGAGTATTACAAGAGTTGATCTACCACGAGATCAGAGAGGCTAAACCCTAGAAGCTAGCCTATGGTATGATTGTTGTTGTGTCCTACGGACTAAACCCTCTGGTTTATATAGACACCGGAGGGGGGCTAGGGTTACACAGAGTCGGTTTACAGAGAAGGAGATCTACATCCGAATCGCCAAGCTTGCCTTCCACGCCAAGGAGAGTCACATCCGGACAAGGGACAAAGTCTTCAATCTTGTATCTTCATAGTCCAACAATCTGGCCAAAGTATATAGTCCGGTTGTTTGGATACTCCCTTAGCCAGGACTCCACCATCCAACGCGCAGATTGTCTTCGGCATTGCACGGCAGGTTCCTTCTCCGAATACTCCATAGAAGATTTTTAACACAAGGATCGTGTCCGGCTCTGCAAAACAAATTCCACATACCACCATAGAGAGTACAATAATCCACAAATCTAATCTGCTGACAACTTTTCATAGCATGACATCACGCCACGTCCCGGTCATTATTCGAACAGTTTTCCAACCTGCTACCGCACATATCGCGAGGCAGTTCTATTGGCACGTCTTGTCGAAGCAGAGATTGTGTTCCCTTATCACGGGATCCTCATCAATACGGGTGTGGGTAACCCAACCGCCATCAATGCGACTCTTGGGGAATAAGCGAGTTTACTGGGCAAGTGGGGAGGCGCATAGTTTCTACCGCCCTTATAAAGAGATAAGGATCCCTCTTTTTCACCCACGCCTTCTTCTTCCCCTACTCATCCATTCTCGCACGCTCGAGCCCTAGCGCCCAAGTTCTCACCTTCTCCGTAAAGCCATTCCAAACATGTCTAGAGCGGGAGGCAAGTGGATGGCCTCCTCCGTTATAGAGGAGGACATTATGAAGCTCCGGGAAGCTGGATACCTGGCCGCAGACATCGCGCACTGGCTCCCGGATGCAGGGCAGATCGTCCCTACTCCGGAACCCCACGAGAGGGTGGTATTCCTTGCTCACTTCGTCCACGGACTGGGATTCCCCCTCCACCCATTTGTCCGCAGGATTATGTTTTACTACGGGCTGGACTTCCATGATCTGGCCCCTAATTTCATCCTCAACATCTTGGTGTTTATCATCGTGTGCGAGGCCTTCCTCCGCATTACGCCCCACTTCGGCCTATGGCTGAAGACCTTCAACGTGAAGACGAAGGTGGTGGACGGCCAGCAAGTGGAGTGCGGAGGCGCCATGGTGGGCAAGATGCCCAATGTCACCTCGCCGGAAGGCTCCTATGTGGAGACCATGAAGGGGTGGCAATCGGGGTGGTTCTACATCACCGAGCCGCGCAACACCAACTGGGCGGCGCCCCCGAATTTCGATCCGGCATCCCCATGTGGCTTACTTCCTGGAAGGAGAAGGGCCTAGCCTGGGTCTCACCAGTGGAGCTGAACGGACTTCAGACCTGCGTCAAGAATATGATAAGCAAGAAAATCAAGCTTGTCAATGTGGTCGAGGTCATGCTCCTCCGTCGGATCCTTCCGTGCCAAATACGGGCCTTTAATATGTGGGAGTTCGACCCGGCCAAACACTAGATGCTATGAGAGCTCTTCGACACGATGCACGAAGACGTCTGGAAGGTGTTGTTCAACGCCGCCGAGGTACCTCCTCCCATAACCGAGGACCGCGGACTCAGCGCAAAGCGCCCCGCGAATCCGGTAAGTTCTTTATATTTTGCCAGACGTTCCTTTTCCCAACATATTCGTTGGAGGAACCTAAGCCTCCATGCCAATTTAACAGGAATGGGTAGCGATAGGGAGCGGATTGACTGTCCAGCTCCACTACCCGAGGATCCAGCAATGCCCCTCTTAATGAAGATGCTGTTTCCGGCGCCTTATGAGGTGCCGGAGAAGAAGGCCAAGAAGAAGGCCACGGGGGCTAGGAAAGGTCTCCGGCGCAAGGTTGTATCGGACTCATCGTTCGAAGACACCGAGGCGCACTCCTCCAACGAAGACGAGGAGGAGAAAGAGGAAATCCCTGCCCCACCCAGGGGGGAGAAGAAAAGGAAGGCCGCCCCATCTAGGGAGTCCAAATGGTCCAAGAGGGGAAAGACCCTTGTCGGTGTCAAAACCGGCGGATCTCGGGTAGGGGGTCCCGAACTGTGCGTCTAAGGCTAATGGTAACAGGAGACTGGGGACACAATGTTTACCCAGGTTCGGGCCCTCTCGATGGAGGTAATACCCTACTTCCTGCTTGATTGATCTTGATGATATGAGTATTACAAGAGTTGATCTACCACGAGATCAGAGAGGCTAAACCCTAGAAGCTAGCCTATGGTATGTCCTACTGACTAAACCCTCCGGTCTATATAGACACCGGAGGGGGCAAGGGTTACACAAAGTAGGTTTATAGAGAAGGAGATCTACATCCGAATCGCCATGCTTGCCTTCCACGCCAAGGAGAGTCCCATCCGGACACGGGACGAAGCCTTCAATCTTGTATCTTCATAGTCCAACAGTCCAGCCAAAGTATATAGTCCGGCTGTCCGGATACCCCCTTATCCAAGACTCCCTCAGTAGCCCCTGAACCAGGCTTTAATGATGATGAGTCCGGCGCGTAGATTGTCTTCGGCATTGCGAGGCGGGTTCCATGTCTGAATACTTCAAGATAAATTCCGAACACAAGGACCGTGTCCGGCTCTGTAAGATAAATTCCAGATACCGCTGTAGAGAGAATAATAATCCACAAATCCAATCTGCTGACAACTCTTTGAAACGCCACGCCACGGACCAGCTCTTATTCGAGCCGCTTTTTTACAACAGGCTACCATGCACATTACGAGGCGGTTTCATTGGCACGTCTTGTCGAAGCAGAGATTGTGTCCCTCTTATTATGGGATCCTCATCAATACGGGTATGGGTAATCCAACTGTGCATGTTGGCATGACTCCGTGTTTTTAGGAAAGTCTCAAATGACCACGTTGGGGATGCTTGATATTCTTCCGCCCTTTATAAAGGAGTTGAGGCCTATCCCTCTATCTCCACGCTCGCGCCTGTCGCACCCTGAGTTCCAACACTCAAAGCTCGAGCCTAAGCACCCCGGATCTTCGATCATGTCCAGATCCGACCAACAAGGCTAGTGGGTGGCTTCCTCTGTCACAGAGGAGGATATTGCGAAGCTCAGGGATGCCGGGTATTTGACCGCCGATGTCAAGCACAGGCTTCCTGCCCCCGAACAGGTTATCCCAACTCCCGAGCCCAATGAGAGCATCGTATTTGTCTCCCACTTCCTCTGGGGCTTGGGCCTTACTCTTGACCCCTTTGTGAGGGGGCTCATGTTCTACTACGAGCTAGATTTCCACGATCTAGCTCCGGATTCCATCCTCCGCATATCGTCATTTATCGTCGTGTGTGAAGCCTTCCTCCACATTACCCCCCACTTCGGCTTATGGCTCAAGATCTTCAATGTGAAGCCGAAGATGATCGAGGGGAGACACGCAGAGTGCGGAGGCGCCACAATAAGCAGGAACGCCGATGCCCCATGGCCCGAAGGCTCCTTCCCGGAGGTATCTGATTTATGGCAACAGAGGTGGTTCTATGTCACAGCTCCTCGAGGCTCGAAGTGGGCGGCCGCACCCGCCTTCTGCTCGGGCCCTCCACCTCAACTGGCATCGTGGGCCAACGTGGGACTGAACTGGGGGCCCGCGAACGATGTATTGATGCTGCGGATCCGCATTCGGGAGCTTCTCGAGAGGGACATTAGTCTTGTCAAAATAATCTAGGTAATGCTAGTTCGGTGGGCCCTGTCGTGCAAACGTCGGCCTCTCCGGATGTGCGAGTTCAATCCAGAAGGCCCGTGAACCATTCAACACTTCCTCGGCATGACGCCTGAAGGGATGTATAAGTTGTTCTTCGGACCACGAATTAAGTGTCCGGACACCATCGAGGATGCGGGTCTGAGCTGCAATCGCCCAGATACCCAAGTAAGTAACCCTATAACCGAACACTTTTCTTATATTTGTCATAGCATTGTTCTGAATACTGTCCGCAACCAGGATTGGCTTAGCAAGGCGGAGAGAATCAGGTGCCCGACCCCACTTCTCGAAGGCTCGCCCAGTTCGGCCATAGCCAAGATGCTTGAGCGGACGTTAAGCCAAGTGCCATCAAGGAAAGAGGAAGGGGAAAGTGAGCCTCATACATTGCTCATCCAAACCGGGGGAATTAATGTCTCCATGGAGGAGGATAGTCGGGGATGTGAATCCAAGGGCTCCTCCCCCCACGGGAAAAAAAGAGCTGCCTCCGAAGATTCAGACATGGAGGCGCTTAAGCAAGGGAAGAAACCTTCCTCAGGGAGCCCGGCCCCAAAGGGCGTCCTCGCCGCATCATGCCCGCAAACAGGCCAGCTCTCCACCCCGCTGTAAGTTAATATACAAGAAGCTTATTGCTTTTTACTCTGAGAGTAATAACCAGAATCTTTTTACAGTCCGGTTACTGCTAGCAGTTCGTCTCAACAGGGTTCGTCTTCGGGGGATCTTCTTCCGGAGATGATGGAGAGCGAAACCCCACCTACCTCTCCGCCCCATGGGGTCCAGATCCACTGAGGCCAGAAGCTAACACTTTGGCCGCACTCTTCGTCGCGAAGGTGTCCAAATCCACTAAGGCCAGAAGCTAACACTTCGGCCGCCCCAATCCCGTCACGTTTGGCTCCTTTGGAGGACAATGGCAAGGGTGTGGGAGAATCCGGTGCCCGGTCGGACATACTAACGGGCCTCCTGGAGTTAGCTGCTCTATCGGAGGATCATCATACACTAATGGGTACGGTGTTGGAGAAAATTTCTTCCGCCACGAGCGGGTTAAATGAAGATTTTAGGAGCTTGCTCAAAGGCTTTGAGGTACGCAATGTGCAGTTTTTTGGTTGTACCGCACACGATAGATGTAATCTATATAGATAGTAGCCCCTGAGACTCTGGTTGCCAGCCCTAAGCGGCAAACGGAGGATCACATTCCCAGGTTTGATCATACAGTATTTATGTGCAAGTTGCTAAGGGTCCGACGGTAGACCAGACTGCTGAAGTCGCCGAATTGGGGCGAAAAATTGATGTGGTGGATGCTGACATCACGCTTACGAACAAGCGATTGGACGAGTCATAGAGTATGCCTCGGTGTTTCCATATTTGGTTTTAGGAACCATGGAAAGTATTGAAACATTAATGTGATATGATGTTGCTGCAGGTGGAGCGGCTGCCATTGAGGCCCTGAAGGCGGAGCTAGCCCTAGCCAAGGAACAAGCCCGGATCAGCAATGTGGCTGCTCTAAAGGCAGTCGAAGACTTGAAAGCCGAACAGGCCGCTCATCTCCGTAGCGAAGAGAAGATAGCCGAGATGGCTGTTGAGCTGAGGGACGCCGCCGGCCGGTATGAACTTCTCGAGAAGGAGAATCAGGCAAAGGTGGCTAACCTGAAGAAGGCGCTGGATTCAGCTAAGGAGACGCGCTCTGAAATTAGAGACGCGCGGGAGGAGCTTCGACAGGCCGGAGAAATCGCGGCTGGAAAACCTTACTTGTTGCGGATGAAGTTTTTAGATCCAAAGTATGCTCCGTTGGATAAGCTATGGAGCGCTGCAGATGAGTATGCGGACTTGGTGAAGAGTGCGGCTGATGCGGCCAAGTTGTTCAAGGATCATAAAGATAATGAAATGGAGAGGCTGTTCTGGTAGCAATTTAATGCCCCAGCGTGCTCATTACCGTTAAGTGAGAAGATGGCCGCTATAGCCGAGCTCCATAGGATGTCCGGCCTTGCAATGAGGTCTGTAATAGACCATCTATGGCCGAGGGAGCCGAAGCCGGATAGTTACTTTGGTTTGGTGCAATGATTATTTGGCGCCAGATCGCAAATCGATGCCATGAAGAGGTCGGCATGTATAGAGGGTGCGCGGATGGCTCTTGCTCGTGTTAAGACATATTGGGCAGATATGGAGGCCACCGGTGTTACAACCCAGGGTCCAGCGGGAAGCCAAGACCAGCCGAGCAGTATTTCGAGCAGGTCATAGAAGGTTCCCGTAGAATAGGGGCTCAGTGCTCGAAGAATGTTATGTTCGAGTGACAAATCACTGAGTTGTAAAAAATTATGTGTTACATATAGAGGCTGTTTTTTATACTTTTCCCTAGAAGTATTATGATGTCTCCTGTGTTTGCATTGATGTATGCATATAACGTGAAAGTTAGCAGTCGTTGGCTTCAGCCCCCACGCATATAATGTGGGGGTGTTCGAAAAGAGAGGTGTAACACACTTGATCCAACGTCTTGGTCCGTTAAGGAGGTGATCACACGTCGAACCAGGCAACCGAACTATATAGTTGTAACGCTTTCACTTAGCCGTAGGAGTTGAAAGGGGGGGCTACTATGTAGCCCCTGGTACTTCCGCGTGCATCCGGATACAATGCGCATACTTGACCGGAAAACCGGTCCTTCGTTAATGTGGAGGAATCCTATAGACTCTGGGGAGTCCTCGAGTGGTTGACCAGTCTCTTGCTGTATCATGACAGTCAGTTCTCGGCTTTCTCTACTGAGGTGCTCATCCGGAATAACCAGGGCACAATCACAGTAGTTCTCCTTTGGCCGCCTTAGTCAATAGAATGGAACGTAAGGCAGCAAACCCAGGAGCCGGGCTAACCCAACATTTGACCAAAGACATGATTCGGAGCTGATGCATATAAGGCCAAACTCGCGATGCCGAACACTCCCAAGGGTATTCGGACTTTATAACATATACCGGGCGGAATAACACCCTTGACCCTGTAATTCCAGGTACGTGCATTGATCTGTTGTGGCAAAAAGCCTATAACGCCAGTGTCCCTTATGGGTGTATGAAATGCCCATGGGATGTCAAGCAACAAAAGACATTAAAGAAGGTTTACACATGGGCTTAATCTAAAGAGAAACCTTTGGGCGGGGCCCTACTGCATGTCTGCGCCTTTGTCTCCGTTGTGCCATATCCTGGAAGGGTGTCGCACGAAGAATGTCTGAAAAAACAAAAACTTCATGAAGAGAGAGTAAGCGTGCGAGAAGTTAGTTAGTATCTATGGATGTTCGAGGTATGGGATATTTGCATATTAATGAGGCAAGCTGAATTGCGGGCCTTGTTATGTACTGACAGCCCCTAGTACCTTTTTATGGGGATACATGTACGGCGCCTAGCGCAGGTTTATCCGAGCTGTTATGAAAAATGGTGGACTGGACCCGTCTAACCGTGTCTGTGGTCTTGACGACCGATCATGCTTCCGGTAGGAGAGGCCGCTTAATGTCCGGCTACTAGAGCCGCCGCATAATGCTCTGTCTTTTCGACAATGGTTATGACGCCATGTGGACCGGGCATCTTAAGTTTAAGGCAGGCATAGTTCGGTATTGCGTTAAAGTAAGCGAAGGTCGTTCTTCCGAGCAATGCATGATAATCGCTGCTGAAGGGGTCGATGTTGAAGAGTAAGTTCTCGCTTCTGAAGTTGTCGGGAGAACCGAATGTCACTTCTAATACCAGGGAGCCCCAGCAGTGGGCTACGATGCCTGGAATCACTCCATTGAAGGTGGCGCTACTTTGGCTTATTCTGGATGGGTCTCTCCCCTTCCTGCGGATGGTGTCTTGATATATCAGGTTAAGACTACTACCGCCATTCATTAGGACGCGAATGAGATGGTATCCATCAATTATTGGGTCAAGCACCAAGGCAGCCGATCCTCTGTGCCGGATACTGGCCGGGTAGTCCCTATGATCAAATGTGATCGGGCAGGCCACCCAGGGGTTGAATTTGGGGGCGGCGAACTCTAGGTGAGTTGCGTGTACCATGTTCACCATTTTGACTTCTGGTGGGAATTTTTTCTGGCCCCCCGTGTTCGGCTGGTGAGCCTCGTCCCCGTCTTCGCTTGGTGTGTCCCTTTCCTTGTGTTCGGCGTTTAATTTGCCGGCCTGCTTGAAGACCCAACATTCTCTGTGGGTATGATTTGCAGGTTTGTCGGAAGTGCCATGGATTTGGCACAATCTGTCCAGGACTTTATTCAGGCCGGATGGTCCCTCTTTACTACCCTTAAATGGCTTTTTTCCTTGACCAGGTCGAGAGCCCCTGAATCCGGCGTTAACCGCCGTGTTGTCCGGACTATCGTTATTCCGACATTTGTGCTTAGTGCACCGTGGCTTCCCGTTGCCATCTCGAATTTTGGATGTGCCCGGGTCGCTAGTGCCTCTACGAGCCAACGAGATGTCCTTGCCCGCACAAAATTGGGTCATAAGGCTTGTTAAGGCTGCCATCATTCTCGGCTTTTCTTGGCCGAGGTGTCTGGCAAGCCACTCGTCACGGATACTGTGTTTGAAGGCCGCTAAGGCTTCGGCATCCGGACAATCGACAATTTGATTCTTCTTAGTGAGGAATCTGTTCCAAAGCTTGCGGGCTGACTCTCCGGGCTGCTGTGTTATGTGACTTAAATCATCAGCATCCTAAGGCCGGACATAGGCTCCTTGAAAGTTGGCCCTGAAAGCATCCTCAAGTTCCTCCCAACTACCAATTGAGTTTTTGGGGAGGCTTTTCAGCCAGTGACGAGCTGGTCCTTTTAACTTGAGGGGAAGGTATTTGATGGCGTGGAGATCATCCCCGCGATCCATGTGTATGTGAAGGATAAAATCTTCAATCCAGACCCCAGGGTCTGTCGTTCCGTCGTATGACTCTATATTCACGGGTTTGAATCCCTGTGGAAATTCGTGATCCACCACCTCATCGGTGAAGCACAAGGGGTGCACAGCTCCTCTATATCTGGCCGTGTCGCGGCATGCTGTCGGCTGTTGTTGCTCCCGGTGTTGATTCCGGAATGGTATTCGATCAGTATGATCGTTGTGGTGACCATAATCCCGCGTCGGAGCACGTCCTCTGGACCCATAGATGGATCTGGCCGCACTGGCCTTTTTGTCCAGGAGCTCTCGTAAATTGTGTGCGGTATCGGTGGCTGCTCTATCGCGGCCATGAGGTGGTTGGTCCAGCTGAGTAGCCGTATTGTTTTTTGGTGGAACGAGCGCTGCGGCTTCATCATCGAATTCGGGTAGCAGTTTGCGCTTTGGGTAGCTCTTTGTGTGGAGATCGTCGCCAATTTTCCCTTCGGTGTCCAACACCTTATTCCATCTTTGGTTGAGCGTATCCTGCGCGGCTCTAAGCCTTTGCTTCTGCTTCTTCAGGCTCCGCGCTGTGGCCATGAGTTTTCTGTGGAGGTTATCTTGTTTCGAATGTTCTTCCGGGATGATGAACGCATCGTCAACCGGACTGTTCTCCTCTTTAGAGGTAGTATGATGGGTTCGGCCCTCTGGATTTCTGTGATCGGGCGTCTGCTCCGGGCTGTGTTCGGCATGACCTCGCTTATCCTGCTCCATTGCTGGGTCCATGTGGTCATTGTTGCCTTCAGAGTCAACCGGAGTGTCATCCTGTTTTGGGTTGTTATCGCTATTTTTACTGTGACTGGACTTAATGTGGCGCCTGTGCCGTTGTTTTTACTTTTTTTCCGGGGGGTTTATCCTCCATTGTGTCCTTTTTGTCACCATTGTCTTCTTTAGGTGTGTCCACCATATAGACGGCATATGATTAAGTGGCTGTCCAGCGCCCCGTGGGCGGTGGTTCTAGATCGTCCCCTGCATCAACGTCCATACCATTGATGTTATTGGGGTCGAAGTCCAGCATGTCTGTTAGGTCATCGACAATGGCTACAAAGTGGGTGGTGGGTGGGTCGCGATTTTCTTCATCCTCCGTATCCCACATGGACCGGATATAGTCCGGCCAAGAGTCTCCTAACAGAGAGAGAGACCTTAATGAATCTAGCACGTCTCCGAAGGGAGAGTGTTGAAAGATATCCGCGGCGGTGAATTCCATAACCGGAGCCCAGTTAGATTCGATGAGCACAGATCACGCAGTCCAGGACATAAGGCCGGAGACAAGTCCGGAGGTCCGGAGATACAGATTTCCTTAGGGGAGGAGTCTATGTTTGGCTCCAACGCCGATGAGTGTGCGGCCTCTGGGGCGGGGTCCATCCACCCATCCTCAAAAGGCACGACCTGCTTTGGATCGAGGTCCAGAGCTGTGGCAGGTGCGATATTCCGGATACTATTCGATCGCAGATCTAGGTCATGCACGCCGTGATCGTTCGGCGCGCCTAACACGGGCCAGAGTCCATCGAAGATCAAGTCTCCGCGGATGTCGGTAGTGCAGTTTAGGTTTCCAAACCTGGCCTGATGGTCAGGGGCGTAGCTATCAATCTGCTCCAGATGGCCAAGCGAGTTGGCCCGCAGTGCGAAGCCGTCGAACACGAAGATCTGTCCGGGGAGAAAAGTCTCACCCAGAACGGCGTGGTTGAAGGTTGGAGAAGCCATCTAGCCTTATAGCAACGACACAGAGGAACTCTCAATGAAAGCACCAATGTCGGTGTCAAAACCAGCGGATCTCGGGTAGGGGATCCCGAACTGTGCGTCTAAGGCTAATGGTAACAGGAGGCTGGGGACACGATGTTTACCTAGGTTCGGGCCCTCTCGATGGAGGTAATACCCTACTTCCTGCTTGATTGATCTTGATGATATGAGTATTACAAGAGTTGATCTACCACGAGATCAGAGAGGCTAAACCCTAGAAGCTAGCCTATGGTATGATTGTTGTTGTGTCCTACGGATTAAACCCTCCTGTTTATATAGACACCGGAGGGGGCTAGGGTTACACAAAGTCGGTTTACAGAGAAGGAGATCTACATCCGAATCGCCAAGCTTGCCTTCCACGCCAAGGAGAGTCCCATCCGGACATGGGACAAAGTCTTCAATCTTGTATCTTAATAGTCCAATAGTCCGGCCAAAGTATATAGTCCGGCTGTCCGGATACCCCCTTATCCAGGACTCCCTCAACCCTCCCTCCGGACCACTCCACCACAGCCGCCTACAGCGACGAGGAGTGGTTGCCCAGGGACAAGCCCTGGCAAAGTCGGAAGTATCTGGACACTATAATACTTCTGGCATGTTTTGCTTTATTGCTTCTTATCATGCCAATCATACTCATGCAGTCCGGCCAAAGCCCACATCGACGTATCCTCCTCGGATGGGTCTTTGGGCCAGTCAGCGATGAACAGCGATTCAATCCCGATGGCCACCTCCCCCCGGCTCAAGGACGACACCGAGGTGTTGTCTCAGAGGATACCGGGCCAGGGGGAGACAGTTCTGGAGACGCCCCAAGGCGAAATCCCCGGCGTCAGGCACATGAGAGGGAAGACCCCCATGGATGCTGAGAACGGGGGCCGCAACAAGTCTGGCCCCCAGCCGGATGCTGCGCCGGAACCCACAGTGGTTCCGGATTCGGGCGGGTAGCCTCTCTCTAAGGGGGGCAAGCCGCCCGTGCCAATGACCTCTGTCCAACCAGGGTCATCGGACAACTTGCTAGAAGCGCTTCGCGGCGCTTCCATTGACGAAGAGCACAGCACCATCATGAGTGCAGTGATTGAGAAGGTTCGGTGTGCCAAAAGCGGATTGAACGAAGCCTGCGCCAGCCTCCTAACAGGCTTTGAGGTAAGTAGTCAATTTATTAGAAAATATCATAACATAGACAGTAGCCCCTGATGCTCTGTTTGGTGTTCGGAAAGAAAGGCCGAACAGAGGATCAAAAAACATCCACGGGAGTCTAATCTATGTCTATGTAAATAAGCAGGCGTCGCTATTGGCCGCTACCGCTCGCACTGCGGAGGTCTCTAGACTAAAGAAGGAACTCGAGAGGACCGAGGGAGAGCTTGGCCTCGTAAAGAGGCAGCTCGAGGAGAACAAAGGTACATAGTACCCTGTCTGTATATTGGTAAAGAAAAAATGGTTTGAGCTCATGAAAACGTCATGAACTTTAATAGGGGCCATGACCGAAGTGGCGGCCCTTAAGAAGGCTCTGACCGAGGCTGAAGACAAAACGGCCAAGGAGCGCACCGAGCGCAAGAAGCAAGAGGCCCGGGTTGATGAGGACCGGCAAGAACTCCGAGATTTCATCAAGAAATACGAGTCCCTGGAGTGTGACTCTAAGACGCGAGAGTACGAGCTTGTGAAGGCCCTCCAGAGCGCACAAGATGCCAAGACCAAAGCCCAAAAGGCCCTCCAGGAGGTTCAGGCGGCCAAGAAAATTGCGGGGGGTAAGGCTTTCAATATGCAAAGCAAGCATGTGAAGGAGGATTTCCTATTACTTGCCCAAATTTGGAGCTCTCCAGGAGGGTCACAGATCTACCACGCAGCATATCTGATGCTGTAGAGTTCTACCGGGATGAAGAAGGGAGCTCGATGGAGAAGTTGTTCTGGTCCCAATATATTGGGGCCGAACAACCGATGCCCTTGAGTGACCAGCTGAAGCAACTGGTCGAATTGCACAAGGTGGCCGAACTGGCCATGAAGGACTTCATAGTCCGGATGTGGCCTGCCAAGCCCCTGCCCACCAGCTACTTTGGCTTGGTGAAGCGGCTTCTGAATGCCTGCCCAAGGTTTGAAGCCATAAAGTGGTCAGTCTGCATTGAGGGTGCCCGCCGGGCCTTCGCCCGCGTGAAAGTGCACTGGGCGAAAATGGACGCCAAGAAGCTGGTGACGGAAGGGCCACCAAAGGGCAAGGAGCACCGCAACCCCGAGAAGTACTATGATGGTGTCCTGAAGGGCACCTGCCTTGTAGCGGAGGAATGCACTAAGGATGTAATTTTTGAATGAATGTACTCATTTGATCCTGTAATATGAAAACAAGTTCGTTTGCGCCATATAACGCTTGTTGATTTAAAATATTACCTTCTGTGCGGCCGTTTATAAAATCTAAGAGTTGGCCAGTTGTCGGCTTCCGTCCCCATGCAACTAGTACCGGGGTGTTCGGGGTAAATCTAAACACTCTTTATCCAAATTTTTGCTCCATTAAGGAGGTGTTTAGCGCAACGAACAAGGCAATCAAACTATATAGCTTTATCACTCTCACTTAGCCATAGAAGTCTATAATTTTAAGCTTTGGCGTAGCCCCTAGTATTTGGAAGGCCGAACTTGGGGCGCTATACACGCCTAAATCGGACAAGGCCGATTCCTCACCCAAAGCAGAGAAAATCTTTAAGGATTTGAGACCTCTCGAACAGCGATCAGCTCTCGCTGCATCATGACAGTCAGTTTTCAGCTTTCTCTACTGAGGTGCTCGTCTGGAAGAACCGGGACATAATCACAGTAGTTCTCCCAGCGCTACCTTAGCCGATATAGCGGAACGTAAGGTACCAAAACATGGGAGCCGGGCAAACCCAACTATTGACCCAACACATGATTCAGAGCTGATGCATATAATGCTATAAGTTCGGGGTGCCGCACTGTCAAAAGTGTTCGGACTTTTCTTGCCGTGTTACGGAGTACACTAAAGCCCTGGCAAACTGAACGTACCAGAATGTACGGATGCGATTTGTAATAAATAAATATTTAAGTAAAAATGGAGAAAGAAATGCAATAATAAGTTGACGCTGTACATTATTTTCCATTGTTATTTGAATGATACGTCAAGGCGTATGTATACAAGTAGTGCGATAAGCAAAATAGGACTATTTGACATGTCCTAACCAAGAGTGAGCTGCGCATGGGTATGTAAAACAGGTATAGCGATCGTTATCAGAGACCACCTGGGGATTCCCTTGTACGACAAAGCTCCTTGCCTTCTTGGTGTCTCCGTCATGTGCTGGGTCCGGTAATCGGACTATCAGAAAATCCTCCGAAAAATAGGGACCTGAAAGGAAGAAAGGTGTGAAGGTATACGGGTCCTATGGCGGTTGAGCCAGGTTGTGGGCCGTATTGTAGCTGTGCCTCTGCCTATGCCCATGGTATTTTAAGTGCGTAATTATGTATGCGTGGCACGAATATCACCGCTTGACTGGGACTAGGACGGAGGCCGAATTGCTAGGTGAGCTCAGGCTGTGCTGGCCGATCCTGTTGTAGAGTGCTCCGGACTCGCTTAGCGGTGTCCGGGGGCTCTATTGCCGAATTAGAGGTCTGCCTAAGAAGGTTGCTCTGGACTTCTGCTGCAAGGGCTAAAGTGTGCTCCTTTGTACGCAAGGAGCGCTCTGTGTTTCTGTTGACTGTTATAACCCCGCGAGGACCTGGCATCTTGAGCTTGAGGTAGACATAATGCGGTACCGCATTGAATCTAGCAAATGTGGTTCGTCCAAGCAGTGCGTGTGTCGGGGAGGCTGATTCCACCAACGCCTATGGGGACAGGGCCCCTTTCGGTTCGGTGAGGGCGGAGGCCGCACAAAGAGCGGATCGAGGCGGTACACGCGAGCGGTTTTTACCCAGCTTCGGGCCGCACGGATGCGTAAAACCCTACTGCTGCTTGTTTGTGTATATTGGATTCTTGCTCAGGAGCGATGGACGCTGCCAGACTGAGCGTGAGAGTGTTCTTGGTGCTTCCGAATGAGCTGAGCCCCCCGAATCCCTTTCTACGTTGCGCTTGTGCCTCCTTTTATACTTTCAAGGGGTCACCGACAGGTGGCAACGTAGACTAGAAGGGTAAAAATGGAAAAGGATGCGGTAGGTGCAGCTACCGCTACTGTGGACATAGTGCACCCTACCTAACTCTGACGGCAGGGGACAAGGTCATTGAATGCCTGTCTGAGTTGCCTAAACGGTGCAAAAAGTGACCGTTAGGAGCGCCACCGTTTGCCACGATGGCCTTCTCTTCATCTCCGCTTGCCACCGCGTACCCCTGGCTGCACAGGCTCCCGCCACGCGCCCCTGAGGAAGCCTCATGGCGACACGCGGGTGGGTGCGCTGGAGCGTGGGCACAGAGTGGCAGCGGGCCCCCGGCGAGTACCTTGTCGGGGTCGTCGTTTTGTCGAGTCCAGAAGCTTGTCGCTCACCGGACCTCGAGGTACCTTGGTTGGTCTTCCCGGCAAGCTCCTCTTGCCGGGGCCTTGTTGCCTTGCCGGAGCGCGTGGCGCGTCGCGGCAAGTTTCTTGAAGTGTCGTGGTTGGCCTTCCCGGCAAGCTCCTCTTGCCGGGGCCTTGTATCTGTCCTCCCTAGCAGGGCAGGATGCTCCTTGCCGGGAAGGTAGCTTGAGTCTTGCTTGCCAATGTAGCGCTTGTCGGCGAAGATGGATCCTCTTTAGCGTAATTGCATACAGTCGTGGTCCATGCCCGGCGGTTAGTGTAGCCCTGGTTTTCACTACACCGACAGTAGCCCCCGGGCCCGGCTGCAGCGGAGAACTTCATGAATTCGACGCTGGAGATGGGACCAAACTTGGCATGGGCCATGGTTGTTGTTGCACTCAAAGGAGCTATAAACCCCCGAGCCTACTTCCATGGAAATTTTCTGGCAGAGAACTCTATAGATCTCGATGCCAGAGTGTTGCTTTGTTTCCTTTCTTGCTCCCGGCAAGGCTGTTGCCGGGAGGTCTGATGTTTCTCGCGGAGACTTTTGACGTTCTCGATGCCGGCTTCCGGCAAGCTCGTCGCCAGGAAGGCTTTTTATCTCCAGCAGAGAACTTTGACATTCTCGATGCCGGCTTCCGGCAAGCTTGTTGCCGAGAAGGCTTTTATCTTCCGCAGAGAACTTTGACGTTCTCGATGCCGGCTTCCGGCAAGCTTGTCGCCGAGAAGGCTTTTTTCTTCAGCAGAGAACTTTGACGTTCTCGATGCCGGCTTCCGGCAAGCTTGTTGCCGAGAAGGCTTTTATCTTCAGCAGAGAACTTTGACGTTCTCGATGCCGGCTTCCGGCAAACTTGTTGCCGAGAAGGCTTTTATCTTCAGCAGAGAACTTTGACGTTCTCGATGTCGGCTTCCGGCAAGCTTGTTGCCGAGAAGGCTTTTATCTTCAGCAGAGAACTTTGACGTTCTCGATGCCGGCTTCCGGCAAGCTTGTTGCCGAGAAGGCTTTTATCTTCAGCAGAGAACTTTGACGTTCTCGATGCCGGCTTCCGGCAAGCTTGTTGTCGAGAAGGCTTTTATCTTCGGCAGAGAACTTTGACGTTCTCGATGCCGGCTTCCGGCAAGCTTGTTGCCGAGAAGGCTTTTATCTTCAGCAGAGAACTTTGACGTTCTCGATGCCGGCTTCCGGCAAGCTTGTTGCCGAGAAGGCTTTTATCTTCGGCAGAGAACTTTGACGTTCTCGATGCCGGCTTCCGGAAAGCTTGTTGCCGAGAAGGCTTTTATCTTCAGCAGAGAACTTTGACGTTCTCGATGCCGGCTTCCGGCAAGCTTGTTGCCGAGAAGGCTTTTATCTTCGGCGGAGAACTTTGACGTTCTCGATGCCGGCTTCCGGCAAACTTGTTGCCGAGAAGGCTTATGGCGAAGAACTTCGTCGTCCTTGACACCAGCCCCCGGCAAGATCGTCATCGGGAAGGCTTATGGCGAAGAACTTTGTTATTCTTGACACCGGCTCCCGGCAAGATCATTGCCGGAAAGGCTTATGGCGAAGAACTTCGTCGTTCTTGACACCAAGAAGATTGGTCTTAAGGGCGTTGCCAGCCCCCGGGCCATAACTGCGTTTAAACATGACAAGCGATTAGCATCTGAAGTGCACTTAACTCACTTGCAAATTTTGACTTCTGCTACATATTCCCTATGCCTGCTGGAATGCTTTCTGGTGCGTACGATCCAGCCAGCAGCGCTTGAGGGAACGGGCCCTTAGCGGCTATTTGGGAACGTCGCCTCCCGGAAAGGTTTACCTTCTTGGTTCTAGCGCAACCGCACAAGTTGCCGAGCGAACTCGAGGCAACATGGAGCGCAACTAGCCCCGAGAAGGCTCCTTGGCATACAGGTCTATGCAGAAATCTCAAATAAATAGTGCATGGTATCTTCCTATTCAACCTCTCTTTGTACGTTCACCCTATGCTTTTAGGGAACTTGTCAGCGCAGGCACCTTTGCCGCGAGCGCCGAGTGCGGAACTTCAGCAGCCTGCTGGCGGGGTCGCTACCGACAAGCAACCTTGTCATAACTAGTTGCAGCTCACTTAAGTTGTTGAGCGGACTCGAAACAAAGTAAGGGCGCTAGTGGCTCACTTAAGTTGCTGAGCGGACTCGAAGCAAAGTAAGGGCGCTAGCAGCTCACTTAAGTTGTTGAGCGGACTCGAAACAAAGTAAGGGCGCTAGCGGCTCACTTAAGTTGCTGAGCGGACTCGAAGCAAAGTAAGGGCGCAACTAGCTACGAGTTGGTTCCTCCGCGCACAGGTTTTCCATACAAAGAACAAGATCTCCAAGGCGGATAACCTTATATAGAAAGGAAATATCTAAAGTTTCGCATGACTTAGCTTTTCTGTTGCCGCACTGGCGTCGTTCTTTTGGTCGCCTGCTTCTTAGGAGCCATGGCGATGAAGAACAGCTGAGCCTTGACGAGGACGGAACGGCTGCCGCCGAAGTCTTCTTCCTCGATGGCATGTCGATGAAGAAGATGAAGATCTAGCTCGCGTGCACGCCGGATCGGGTTCGCACAATCTCGACGCCCTCTACCTAGCGCGCCAGAGATGTCGGGGAGGCTGATTCCACCAACACCTATGGGGACAGGGCCCCTTTCGGTTCGGTGAGGGCGGAGGCCGCACAAAGAGCGAATCGAGGCGGTACACGCGAGTGGTTTTTACCCAGCTTCGGGCCGCACGGATGCGTAAAACCCTACTGCTGCTTGTTTGTGTATATTGGATTCTTGCTCAGGAGCGATGGACGCTGCCAGACTGAGCGTGAGAGTGTTCTTGGTGCTTCCGAATGAGCCGAGCCCCCCGAACCCCTTTCTACGTTGCGCTTGGGCCTCCTTTTATACTTTCAAGGGGTCACCGATAGGTGGCAACATAGACTAGAAGGGTAAAAATGGAAAAGGATGCGGTAGGTGCAGCTACCACTACTGTGGACACAGTGCACCCTACCTAACTCTGACGGCAGGGGACAAGGTCATTGAATGCCTGTCTGAGTTGCCTAAACAGTGCAAAAAGTGACCGTTAGGAGCGCCACCGTTTGCCACGATGGCCTTCTCTTCATCTCCGCTTGCCACCGCGTACCCCTGGCTGCACAGGCTCCCGCCACGCGCCCCTGAGGAAGCCTCATGGCAACACGCGGGTGGGTGCGCTGGAGCGTGGGCACAGAGTGGCAGCGGGCCCCCGGCGAGTACCTTGTCGGGGTCGTCGTTTTGTCGAGTCCAGAAGCTTGTCGCTCACCGGACCTCGAGGTACCTTGGTTGGTCTTCCCGGCAAGCTCCTCTTGCCGAGGCCTTGTTGCCTTGCCGGAGCGCGTGGCGCGTCGCGGCAAGTTTCTTGAAGTGCCGTGGTTGGCCTTCCCGGCAAGCTCCTCTTGCCGGGGCCTTGTATCTGTCCTCCCTAGCAGGGCAGGATGCTCCTTGCCAGGAAGGTAGCTTGAGTCTTGCTTGCCGATGTAGCGCTTGTCGGCGAAGATGGATCCTCTTTAGCGTAATTGCATACAGTCGTGGTCCATGCCCGGCAGTTAGTGTAGCCCTGGTTTTCACTACACCGACAGCGTGATAGCCACTGCGGAAGGGGACGATATCGAAGATTAACTCCTCGCTTCGGAAGTTGTCCAGAGATCCGAAGACTACTTCCAGTGTGATTGAGCCTGTGCAACAGGCCTCTACACCTGGTATGACACCTTTAAAGGTGGTTTTGGTGGGTTTGATCCTTGAGGGATCGATGCCCATTTTGCGCACTGTATCCTGATAGAGCAGGTTCAGGCTACTGCCACCGTCCATAAGGACTCTTGTGAGGTGGAATCCGTTGATGATGGGGTCGAGGACCAGTGCGGCAGAACCACCATGACAGATACTGGTCGGATGGTATCTGCGGTCGAAGGTGATTGGACAAGAAGACCATGGGTTGAACTTTGGGGCGACTGGCTCCATCGCGTAGACGTCCCTTAGTGCATGCTTCCGCTCCCTCTTGGGAATATGGGTTGCGTATATCATATTTACCATTTTTACTTGGGGAGGGAATTTCTTCTGTCCTCCTGTGTTCGGTAACCTGGGTTCCTCGTCTTCATCACTACACAGCCCGTTTTCCTTGTTTTCGGCATTTAACTTGCCGGCCTGCTTGAACACCCAACATTCTCTGTTGGTGTGGTTGGCTGGTTTATCGGGGGTGCCATGAATTTCACATGAGCGATCAAGTATGCGGTCCAGACGGGACGGACCCAGATTGTTTATTTTGAATGGCTTTTTCCACTGACCGGTCTTAGAGCCACTGAATCCGGCATTGACTGTCATGTCTTCAGCGTTGTCGCCATTGCTGCGACACTTGTGTCTGTTGTGTTGGGGCTTGCCGTTGTTTTCTCTGGCATCTGAAGTGCCAGGATTTCTTGATGTGTTGTTGTTGCGAGCCAGCCAGCTGTCTTCGTCCGCACAAAAGTGGGTCATGAGTGTCGTAAGGGCTGCCATGAACGTCGGCTTCTCTTGGCCGAGGTGTCGGGCGAGCCACTCGTCGCGGATATTGTGCTTGAAGGCCGCTAGGGCTTCGGCATCCGGACAGTCAACAATTTGGTTCTTTTTGGTTAGGAACCGAGTCCAGAATTTCCTAGCTGACTCTCTGGGCTGTTGGGTTATGTGACTTAAGTCATCAGCATCCGGCGGTCGAACGTAAGTGCCCTGGAAGTTGTCAAGGAATGTATCTTCCAGGTTCTCCCAATTGCCAATGGAGTTTGCCGGCAGGCTGTTCAGCCAATGCCGAGCCGGTCCCTTGAGTTTTAGTGGGAGATACTTGATGGCATGTAGATCATCGCCGCGGGCCATGTGAATGTGGAGAAGGAAATCTTCAATCCATACCGCGGGGTCTGTTGTACCATTGTATGATTCAATATTCACGAGTTTAAACCCTTTTGGGAATTCATGACCCATTACTTCGTGAGTGAAGCATAGGGGGTGTGCGGCGCCTCTGTGCCGGGCTATATCACGACGCAGCTCAAATGAGTCTGCTCTGTTGTATTCGACCTGGCCAGATTTGTATTTGGTGTATCCGGCATGACGGTCGTCGTCTTGCGTTGGGGCGTGTCCCCGTGATCCCTAGATCGATCTTGACTATCCTGCTTTGTTTTCCAATATGTCTCGCAGGTCTTGCGTATAGCCCCGGGCCTTGGTGTTTTTGTTTGATTGGCGACGAGGTGCAGGCTGGTGTTCGGGCTGATATGCTGCTTTGTCTCGGCCACGAGGTGGCCAGTCAGCCTCGTCTTGCGCTGGTAGTGTAGGCTCTAGCGCCTCCTTCTCGAATTGAGGTAGCAACCTGTGCTTCGGGTAACTTTTGGTTGGGCGCTCGAGTCCGTATTCCTCGGCTGCCAGGACCTCAGTCCATCTATCTGTTAGCAGATCTTGATTAGCTTGAAGCTGCTGCTGTTTTTTCTTCAGGCTTTTTGAAGTGGCTATAAGCCGGCGCTTTAAGCGCTCCTGCTCTACGGGATCCTCAGGCACGATGAATTCTTCATCACCGAGGCTCACCTCGTCTTCGGAGAGGGGCATGTATTTATCATCCTCCAAGTCTCCATCTATTGCCTGTTCATGAGGGCTAACTTGCCTATCCTCCCGTTCGGCCTGCTCGAAGTCTGGCTCGGCAGGATTGTTTTCATCTTTGGCATCATCCGGAGTGATATTGTCTCTTGTGCTGGTATCGCTATTTTTGCTATGGCGGGGCTTTGAGCGGCACCAATGACACCGGTGCTTAGATTGCTTCTCAGGGGGATTATCCTCTATTGCCTCATCGCCATCGCTTTCTTTGGGTGTGTCCACCATGTATATATCATATGATGAGGTGGCTGTCCAGTGACCTGTGGGCGGTGGTTCCTGTTCTTCTCCTGCATTGTCGTCCATACCGTTGATGTCTTCGGAGTCGAAGTCCAGCATGTCGGTTAAGTCATCGACAGCGGCTATTAAGTGGGTGGTGGGTGGGGAACAAATTTCTTCGTCGTCCGCTTCCCACTCAAGCCAGACATAGTTCGGCTAAGAGTCTCCTGACAGAGAGAGAGACTTTAATGAATTTAACACATCACCCAAGGGCGAGTGTTGAAAGATATCCGTGGAGGTAAACTCTATGATTGGTGCTCAATCAGATTCGATAGGCGCAGATGTGCGCGGTTTGGAGCCTATGGCCGGAGACGAGTCCGAGGGTCCGACGACACAGATCTCATTAGAGGCGAAGCCTGTGTTCGGCTCTAACGCCACTGAGTGTGCGGCCTCCATGGCGGGGTCCATCCTCCCGTCCTCGGACGACACGATCTGCTCCGGATTAATGGTCGGGGCAGCTGCAGGTGTGATCTCCCGAACACCGCCCGACAGCAGATCTAAGTCATGCTCGTCGTGACTGTTCGGCGCACCTGACATGGGCTCGAATCCGTCAAAGATAAAGTCTCCGTGGATGTCGGTAGTGTAGTTCAAGCTTCCAAACCTGACCTGATGGCCAGGGGCGTAGCTATCGATCTGCTCTAGGTGGCCAAGTGAGTTGGCCCATAGTACGAAGCCACTGAATACGAAGATCTGTCCGGGGAGGAAAACCTCACCCTGGACTGCGCTGTTGTAGCTGATTGAAGGAGCCATCAAGCCTTATCGTGGTGACACAATGGAACTCTCAATGAAAGCACCAATGTCGGTGTCAAAACCGGCGGATCTCGGGTAGGGGGTCCCGAACTGTGCGTCTAAGGCTAATGGTAACAGGAGGCTGGGACACAATGTTTACCCACGTTTGGGCCCTCTTAATGGAGGTAATACCCTACTTCCTGCTTGATTGATCTTGATGATATGAGTATTACAAGAGTTGATCTACCACGAGATCGAAGAGGCTAAACCCTAGAAGCTAGCCTATGGTATGATTGTTGTTCTTGTCCTACGGACTAAACCCTCCGGTTTATATAGACATCGGAGGGGGCTAGGGTTACATAGAGTCGGTTACAGAGAAGGAGATCTACACACTACTAGGGAAAAGCCTAGCAGCAGCACGGGTTTTGGGACTCTCAGTAGCGCGGGGACAGGCGCTACTAATAAGGCGCTACAGCTAATGTATAGCAGTAGCGCCTGTTGTCCCATGCTACTGCTATACATGAATAGATGTAGCGCTATTTTGAAAAGGTCGCTGCTGATATTATCTGCAGCGATGTTTACCGGGAAGCGCTACTGGTAATGCGGCGCTACTGCTAAATTTTTCCCCCTCGCTACTACTAGTTTTTTTTCCTGCATATTTGTTTTTGTATTTGTTTTGTATTTGAATAGGCTTTATACAATAATCTTTAGCATATCATACACATACAAATGTAATCATAGCATATACATACAATTAGTCTCATCAAATCATGCTATCATCATAATCATCATCCAAAACAAAGTGGTCTCTCGTCATCATCTCGAAAATAGCAGTACAAGTCCTCGATTACTTGCAAATACATCGTCATCCATCTAAACAATGGTATACGTGAGAAGAGCTATCACTTTGAGTACATGAGTTTGTATCCCTCTCTCGCATTAGCGTGAACCTAAACTAACTACTTCCTGTCGCTCGGAAACCGGAAACCGGTAACACCTGGGCCTGACACTCCGGCCCCTCGTTGTATATATACTCCTGGCGTAGCACTTCTTCGCCATCGATGATCTCTGCACCTGCATCGTCACATGAGTCGATGATATGCAACATATATAGTTGAGCAACAGAAAGAGACAGACTTGGCAAAAATAGAAACAACATATCATAAGCATAAATAACAAAGTTCATCGTACCCAAACTGCCCTAACTAGAGTGATCTTCGCTAGTCGAGGAGGAGGACGGTTTAATTACATCACAAATAAAGTTTCACTGCGCATAACTCAAAGTTTTTTCATACAGAAAGTATGGACTAAACAGACACATTGTCATATATCGACAATCACTCCAACATGTCATGCCATCCATCGAGGTCAGGGAGATAGTCCCCGAGCTTAGTGAAAGGCTTCATGTCGAGACGCTGAGAGGCTATCCATGTTCGGACGTCTTCCCGCGACATTTGTCCTTCTTCGTAGAACATCCCTGTTTTTTGGACGACCTCCTTCATGATGATTTGGGCAAGTTCGCGCTGGATGTGATAGAACTCAGCTCGAAGTCGATGATCCTCGATATCTCCTACGTTCTTTGCCCATTGCAGAATATGGGCATCGCCGGATCTAGGTGACGTGCGAAGGTTCTGGTGATCCCGTCTGTACTCCAGCATGTGGTGTAGGACATAGAATCCATCATTAAGAGAATTGTTCGGTTGCTGGATGCAGCAGAAGTCGGTCTTATGGCCAAAGGCGACCCTCCCGCCCCTTCTCTTCTTGTCCCTGACCTCTCCACCCCTTGCTTGGTAGTAAAACATAGCACTGTCGAGAACATCCTTGATGTGGGTGTAATCCTTTTTGTGAATGTTCTTCGACGAGTCCAAGTAAAGAGCGTGGGAGAATTGGGGGTATAGGATGATGAGGACGGCGCGCCCGCCGCTGCGCAAAATAAGTACACCTCAAATTACTTAGCCTCCACCGTTTATCTTCTTCATTGTCGGGTCCTCGTCTGGATCTTCATAATCCTTCTCATTCTGGCCCGAGAACAAGAATATCTGGTGAAACTTCTTTAGGAGGGAGCTCCTCATATTTTCTATCTTCTGTAGTTTCTCATCGTTGATGGTGGCGGTTGTCCATACGATGCAGCCTATTTGATTGTCGTAGCATTAACGCGCTTCCTCGGGCGCCTTTGGCTCAAAAATGCCATCGTCCACCTCCGTGACCACCAGTCTAGTAGTCCTGAGTTTGTTAGGAAGCTGTTGCCTCTTTGCTTTCGGTTCTACACCGGCTCCGCTCCCCGAGGCAGCACCGGTCTCAGTCTCAGCGCCGGTCTCGATGCCGGTTTGAGTCTCAGCACCGGTCTGCGTGTCGGTCTCAATCCCCGATGCCACCGGTGGGCCCAGCAACAACATCGGTTGATCGTTGGTAAGGCTAAAAAATTCGTCTGCCGCCCGGTAGACGTCGACGCAATCACCAGAACCCTGCCCTTCATCGTTGCTAGCCATGTTTCCTATGATTAAATCTAGTCAATCAATTCTTGACCTAATAAAATGAATAATGACATAAAAAAGGCCTATTGTTTTGCAGGAATGTTGACTCCTTCCTGGTGCGGCAAATCCCGGGCACTCGATATGTCCTAGTTTGTAGTACAAGTCATGCCGAAATTCACAGAAAATTTCGGCATGACCTTTGCTAAAAAGTGGACAAATCGAGAACCTGAAATTTGCCAGAACAGAAATGAATCAACATTCCAGCAAAACATAGGCCACTCAGCATCATTCCCTGGAAACAGTGTTCAAATATCCCTCTTCGACACCGCAACACCTGTCCAAATATACACGGGCAACCACATGTCCAAATTTCACAAGCTAATTCAAAAACAAAGTGTAGAAGAAAATTCATTTAACTACTAATAGAACAAAATTCAGTTAACTTTAGTGCTCTATAATGATGAAAGGAAAAAAAAATCAGTTAACTACTAATTTCATTCATTTAGGTTATTCATTTAACATCACCTAATTAACCTACTGTACCACTACTACTAGCAGCACTACTAACCTAATTAACCTAGCAAAACTCTAGTGCCCTAACTGAAAAACATCTAATTAACATCTACTAGTACCACTATTGCCCTAACCTAATTAACATCTACTAGTATCACTGTATACTATACAAGCAGCATCTACCCTAATTAAACCCTACTGCCCTAACTAAATTTTGTTGTAAACCAAATTTTTTGCTCTAAACTAATTTTTGCTCTAACATCTACTACTTAACATCCTTTGCTCTAAACTAAAAATTTTGCTATAAACAAACTTTTGCTCTACTAATTTTTTCTCTAAAATGCAGAGAGAGAGGAGTCGGGGGAGGGGTGGGGGACTTACAGAGAGTGGAGAGACGGTGGCGGGGAGGTGCTCGGTGACGGAGGCAGGGGCGGAGAGGGCGGGCTCGGGCACGGGCAATGGCGGTCCTGGGCGGGCTCGAGCGACGGTGAGGTGGAGGGCACCGACGGTGACGTCGAGGGCGGCCTCGGGCGGCGGCGGTGAGGCTGAGGGCGGCCTCGTGCGGCGGCGGTGAGGATGACGGCGTCCTCGGGGGGAGACGGTGAGGTTGCGGGCGTCCACACTGGTAGGAGACGGCGGCGAAGTGGGGCGACGGCGAATTGGGGAGACGGCGGCGAGGGCGAGGGATTTGGGGAAGAAGTGTGGTGGCCGGGGGGCAGGGGAAACCGCTGTTTAAGTGAAACGTAACGGTAGCGCGTTTCCGAAACGCGCTATAGCTAAGTTAGCTACAGCGCGTTTTCGGAAACCCGCTACTGCTATTCCTTTCTCCTTTTTTCCCTTTTTTTATTTTTCTTTACATTTTATTTTTTTCCTTTCTCCTTTTTCTATTTCTTTCATTTTCATTTACTTTTCTACTTGTTGTGCACTTTATTTTATTTCCGTTAGCAGCAGCGCCTTACACGTAAGCGCCCTACAGCTAAGGACAGTAGCAGTAGCATTGGGCCAGTATACGCGCTACTGCTAGGTTGGGCTAGCCACGTGTGCCCAGTGCAAACATAGCAGCAGCGCATTTCGCTTGTACGCGCTACTGCTAAAGTCATAGCAGTAGCGTGGTTTATTTACGCGCGCTGCTACTAAGTAGCAGTAGCGTTTGATTTTGTACAGCGCTACTGGTAACATTCTGTGTATAAGGTTTTCCCTAGTAGTGACACATCCAGATTGCCAAGCTTGCCTTCCACGCAAAGGAGAGTCCCACCCGGACATGGGGTGAAGTCTTCAATCTTGTATCTTCATAGTCCAACAGTCCGACCAAAGTATATAGTCCGGCTGTCCGAGGACCCCCTAATCCAGGACTCCCTCACTAGGCATGATCATGTATATAGGCATCATGTCCATAACAAGTAGATCGAAATGATTCTGCATCTACTACTATTACTCCACACATCGACCGACTCCTACCTGCATCTAGAGTATTAAGTTCATGAAGAATAGAGTAACGCATTAAGAAAGATGACATGGTGTAGAGGGATAAACTCATGCAATATGATATAAACCCCATCTTTTTATCCTCAATGGCAACAATACAATACGTGCCTTGCTACCCCTGCTGTCACTGGGAAAGGACACCGCAAGATTGAACCCAAAGCTAAGCACTTCTCCTATTGCAAGAAAGATCAATCTAGTAGGCCAAACCAAACTGATAATTCGAAGAGACTTGCAAAGATAACCAATCACACATAAAAAGAATTCAGAGAAGATTCAATTATTTCTCATAGATAAACTTGATCATAAACCCACAATTCATCGAATCTCGACAAACACACCGCAAAAAGAGTTACATCAAATAGATCTCCAAGAAGATCAAGGAGAACATTGTATTGAGATTCAAAGAGAGAGAAGAAGCCATATAGCTAATAACTATGGACCCGAAGGTCTGTGGTAAACTACTCACAACTCATCGGAGAGGCCTTAGAGATCATGTAGAGGCCCTCCGTGGTCGATTCCGCCTTCGGCGGAGCGCCGGCGAAGGCTCCAAGATGGGATCTCGCGGATACAGAAGGTTGCGGTGGTGGAAATAGTTTTTCGTGGTGCTCCTAGATGTTTTTGAGGTACGTAGAAATATATAGGAGGAAGAAGTATGTCGGTGGAGCCACGAGGGGCCCACGAGGCAGGGGGGCGCGCCCACCCTCTTAGGACGCACCGGCCACCCTCGTGGCCGCCTCGGCTGCTTCTTGACGTCCACTCCAAGTCTCCTGGATTGCGTTTGTTCCAAAAAGATCGCTCTCGAAGGTTTCATTCCGTTTGGACTCCGTTTGATATTCCTTTTCTGATATACTGAAATAGGCAAAAAGAACAACAATTCAGGTTGGGCCTCCGGTTAGTAGGTTAGTCCCAAAAATAATATAAAAGTGTAAAGTAAAGCCCATAAACATCCAAAACAGGTAATATAATAGCATGGAACAATCAAAAATTATAGATACGTTGGAGACGTATCAGGGTTGCAATGTCCTGGCAGTAGAACCAGGTCGACTGCCAGCCCCTAACCGACCCAGGAAGTGTCATAGGAGGAAAAGTGCTCCTCTTCCTCATATGAATCCCTAAACCCCCGCACATCTGGATCACGTGCGTCCTCTCGTCATTCGGATTTGCCTTCTTCACGGTTTGGGAACGGACTGTGAAAATATGTTTGAAGAGACCCTAGTGCGGTCGACAACCCAAGAAGTTTTCGCACATAGACACGAACGCAGCAAGATACGTGATGGTATTGGGAGAGAAGTGGTGAAGCTAAGCACCGAAAAAGTTCAGAAAACCTTGGAAGAAAGGATGCGGAGGAAGGGAGAAACCACGGTCGACATGGGTGGCAAGGAGCACACACTCACCCGCCCGCGGCTGAGGCTCTATCTCGTCCTCCGGCAGCCTCGCAGTTCCGGCGGCGATCAGGCCCGTGGCGGCCAGATCTTCCAAATCCTCTGACGGGAGTATGGATTGGATCCTGTCTCCCTGAATCCAACCAGGAGGCAGCCCGGACCTCGATGACGACCCCTGATTCATCTTCTTGCCATTCGTCGTCACCGTCGCCTTTTTGGCGCGCTCCAATGTCGTTGTCTTGTCCTTCACCATGGTGACGGGCTGCGCACTGGCGGAGCGGTGGCGTCGAGGGAGAAAGAGGATGCGGTGGAGAAGCAGAGGAACAAGAAGGGGATTGGGAGCGCACTGTGCAGACGCATCGGCCTTGACGCCTTTTAAGGGCCTACTTCCGAGTGGCTGACGCGTGGGCCTGAGCGATCCTGTCAAATCCCGCAAAAGTCGCGCATCGGATACATGGAAAAAAAGGTGGCGCAGAAATCGAGGTGCCCCTGTCTATCCGTCCCGTTTACTGCGGCGCGCTCCGCCCCGTGCGCTTCCCCAAAATTTTGAATCCTGTGAGATCCAGGAACAGCAGTAACCAATCGCGCCGAAGATTTTGCGTCATAATAACACTCGAAGAGTGCTAGCATAAGTTCACTCAACAACCTCTGAATCGATCAAGGCGACTGAAATGAAGCCGAAGTTTCAGCATGGACCTCGAACCCAGTATGAAGGCTTGTGAAGCACAAGAGTAAAGGCAAGGCCAACTTCAACTTTCTTTTCACTCGGACCTCAATCCATTCGGGGGCTAATGACGATGTCGTAGACCTAGGGTAGGGTCATAGACCTAACCTATACGCCCTACCCAATGTCACTACCCTAGAAGCAAGGACTTTCAAAGCACAACAGGAAGTATCAACTGAAGCCATCGAGTGCAATCCACTCGACCAGACACCTCACTCGGATACCACCAATTTCACTCGACCTGGATGGAGTCATTTGACCATACAGGAAACCACTCGGAGTATAGAAGACCTAGAGTCACTCAGGATGGCAATGGCCAGGCGTTCACTCTGTAGTCTTAAAGATCATTGATAACACTTTATAGCTGGCGTTACCAGTAACGCCCTATCTTAATGTACATTGAACCCCTGTAATGGAGGACGGCTGAGGTCCTGGCGCACTCTATATAAGCCACCCCCTCCTCTGGGACAAGGGTTCGCACCCCTTGTAACACACACCGATATTCCAGTCGACCGCCTCAGGGCACCGAGACGTAGGGCTTTTACCTCCTCCGAGAGGGGCCTGAACTCGTAAACTCGTGTGTACAACCTCGCCGTAGCTAGGGCCTCGCCTCCTCATACGTACCCCCTACTGTTACTATCAGACTTAGTACCACGACAGATAGCACTTACTGAAACTGAAGGCTATGGGTCATATGACTACATGTATTGGGTAAAAGAACAAGGGATTGGACAGGAAGGTTTATTGCTTCTGGACAGTCAAGATGCAGTTGAAGAAATGATAGACCACTCAGATTTCACAGTGCTGAATATCATTCTTTCCAAGGCAAATGAAGATAGAGGTGTTGAATGTTACAGAGCTCACAATGTTTGTGAAGAACAAATTCCAATAGGCAGTCCAGTGGGGGGTCCTGGTTTTGTGTTAAGTCTGTCACAAGATGGAGTGGTCCACCCTCTTGAAGTTAATTTGGACACACAACAAAGCTATAACTTGAACATTTCAGAAGCTCATGGTGGAGATGATGATGGACATGCTACTGGTGAAGAGGATGATGATATTGACAAATCATCCTTAGACTTTGAGGTTGATAGGGGTGACTATAGAGGGATAAAGATGTCTTACAAGGCTTGGAAGAGAGGTGAAGAAAATATTGGAAATGAAGAAGAAAGAGATGTTGTAGAAGACAGGCCACAGTTTGAAGGTGACAGTGATGTTTCAGAGTTTTGACAGGAGGAGAAAGAGGCTGACAGTGGAGAGGAAATAGTTGTGGCAAAATGCAGGCCTGAGAAACTCAAGCATGTGAGAAGATCAGCAGCAAATCCAGGTTCTACTTCCAGAGCTCATAGTCAGCCAGAGATCCCAAAGTTTCAAGATTTTGTACCTGAAGCTGATGAGTATTGCTTCCCTGGTGATGTGGGCATTTCTCACTCAGATGGAGAGGCTCCAAGACTACCTTTTGGAAGGAAGATAAGATTGAAGAAGAAGAAACAGAGGAAATGGTATGACCCGAAGGTACCTGATGCACATGAGCAGCTGTGCAAGGACCTTTGCTTCACCAATGTGTATGAGTTTAGAAAGGCTTTGAGAAATTTTCATGTTAGGACTTTGAGAAACTTTCAGTACCATAGGAATGAACCATCAAGGGTTATTGTTTGGTGCCCAGAGAGGAAGAATGGATGTGAATTTTTCATGACTCCATCCAAAGTAGCCCATGAAGATACATTCACAATCAAGAAGGGCCACATGGATCATAGTTGTGGATCTTGTGGAGAGAGTACAAAGGTTACTACTGAATGGGTTGCAGAAGCTATGGTGAACACATTTAGATCGAATGTAAAGGCTGATGTAGAGACAGTTCTCAAACATACGAAGAAGTTTGGGGTGCATGTACCTACTCCCTCCGTTCCAAATTACTCGTCGCTGAAATGGATGTATCTAGAACTAAAATACATCTAGATACATCCATACGTGTGACAAGTAATTCAGAACGGAGGGAGTAGGAGTTTGGCATATAGGGCAAGTCTGATGGCTGTTGATGTTGTGCAAGGTGATCATAGAAAGCAGTATCTGACGTTGAGGGACTATCTACAATGTGTGCTTGACACAAACCCTGGAAGCATGTGCATAGTGACAACGTTTGAGGATCCTTTGAACCCAGCCCCCACACCAAGGTTCAAGTACATGTTCTATTGCCTCCAGGCATCAAAAGATGGATTTCTTTCTGGTTGTAGGCCTTTCATAGGTACAAATTAGTGATGTAGTACTGTTTGAAATGTAAGCAAGTTATTCAATTTGGCCCTAACTATCTCTATTTATGCAGGACTTGATGGTTGCTTCATCAAGTTATCCACATGCCAGCAAATATTGGTAGCAACTGGGAGAGATGGGAACAACAATGTGTTCCTAATTGCTTTTGGGGTGGTTAACAAAGAGCATGGGCCTAGCTGGACCTAGTTTCTAAACCAACTTAGAGTCTGCATTGGCACCAGCAACCAGTTTGGGAACTACACCATCATGTTTGACAGGCACAAGGTATTTTCTCTGACTCTGTATTATTCTTATGTACATTCTTCTATAGTTATCTCATTACTAGCTTATGTAATCAAACAACAGGGCCTTCTTGAAGCAATTAATGAAGTATTTCCTCAATCCTCACAAAGATATTGCCTAAGACACATATATGCCAACTTCCAGTCAGCTGGCTTTAGAGCAGAAAAACTTAAGAAATGGGTAGACAAAGCTAGCTATTCCTTCACTGAACATGGTCACAAAGAAGGAATGGTAGGTTTTAAAGCAGCATGTGAACCAGCCTACATGTGGTTGAATGGCATCCCTAAGGAGTGTTGGGCTAGATATGCAATGGATCATGTGTGCAAGACTGACTTGGTAGTGAACAACCTTAGTGAGGTTTTCAACAAAATGATTCTAGATGTTAGGTCCAAACCAATTAAGACCATGTTTGAAGGATTGAGGACCAAACTAATGGTTAAGTACCAGGGCATCAGAGAGAAAACAAAGAGTTGTAGGTGGGAAATAACCCCACATTACATGGAGAAGCTTGAAGAGAGCAAGAAGTGGGCTAAATACTGTGAAGCAAACATGGCTGGTCCCAATATCTGGCAAGTAACTAGTGGAGAGAACACATATTGTGTGAAGATTGATGAAGGGAGCTGCTCTTGCAGGAGGTGGGACATGACTGGATCACATTGCCGCCATGCAATATCTGCAATGCAGAAGATAAAAGTTCACCCAGAAGATTATGTGCATCCATTCTTTAAGAAGCCAATGTATAAGGTTGCATACCAGCACATCATCTACCTTGTCCCTGGTCCCGAATTCTGGCCCAACACCAACACATCAGACATAGAACCACCAGTTTTTAGGGAGAAGAAAGGCAAGAAGTAGACAACTAGGAGAAAGGGTGAATTTGAAGTGCCAACTCCAAAGGATACATCAAGGATGGGAACAATAACATGCAGTAACTATGGGAAGCAAGGCCACAGGTGGACAATGTGTGGAGACAGTCTTAAGGCCAAGTTTATGACAACGAAAAACAATCACCTGGTAACTAAGCCAATTCATCTATGAAAATCTGCTACTTGTTTTTAATGCATACATCTTTTGAGATGCAACTTGTTTTTAATTGTAGGAAAACAGGGCATCTTACCTAGCAACTTCAGCACCACCCAGGCCACCTGCAGCTAGGGCGACATCATCAGGTCCAGCTATAGCTAGGGCCACATCATCAGGTCCATCTCCAGCTCCATCTAGGGTAACCACTGTTGGTACTGCAGTCTCAACAGCTAGATCAAGAAAGAGAAAGAACCCAGCACCAGCTTCAGCGCCAGCCAAGAACACAAGGTCAAGTGCATCATCTCCAGCAAAGAACACCAGATCAAGAGTTGCAAGACGTTCCAATGCTCCAAGGGCAGCATCAAAATCAGGTCAAGCTGATGTTGGTTCTAAGAGGAAGAGGAGGGCCCCAAGCAAATTTGATTTGTATTTCACAACCAATGGCAACCATTGAATATGTTGCACTCCACTTTGCTTGGAATTATGTTGTGATTTGAACAATTAAGTTATGTGGTGTGTGTTTGAACTACTTGGAACAATTAAGTTATCTGGTGTGTGTGTGTGTGTTTGAACTACTTTGAACAATTAAGTTATGTGATGTCTGTTTGAACTGCTTGGAACAATTGAGTTATCTGCCATCAAGCTCTATTTTGATTTGATATGACCTAAGTTATGAATTGTTTCATATAAAATTATTTCTTATGTTCATATGACCTAAAATGTGGCCAAATTAGGTCGCTTAGTGGGGGCAACTTGTGTACCAACCCTAAAGTGGTCTAATTTGATCACTTTGGGTGGCAACTTGTCTACCAACCCTAAAGTGGCCAAATTTTGTCACTTTGGGTGGCAACTTGTCTACCAGCAAGATTTGGCCATCTAGGATGAACGGATCAAATCATTCATACATACAAATATAGATAAAAGATTCAATCATAAATTGCATCTGACAGATTGATTCATCACATAGATAGATCATTCAACATTATTCTTATACCAACTTCATACATTGCATCATAGACAACTTGATTCATCACATACATAGCTCATTCAACATCATTCTTACACCAAATTCATACATCACATAGATAGAGAGACAGATCTAGGACCACAGAAACATAACAGCAATATCATGGGTACAAAATCCTAGTCTACCTCTGCCTAGTCACCTGAAAAGGATGGAAATTTGCCCTCCTCCTTGCCTAGTAATGATCTCATCATCACTAGGGTTGGAGCCAGGGGGAATGCCTCTAGGAACTGCTCTATGTCCTTGCGGTTGCGTGCTGCAAGGATCATCTCTACAAGTTTCCTTCTCACCCTCCTCCTTGCATCTCTACGCCTGGCTCCCCTGGGAACCTCTTCTTCTCCATCTATAACCTCTCCAAGATCCATTTCTCCCTGGGATTCTAGGGTTTTCTTTGGCGGCTGGGGGTGGAGAAGGGTGGGGGGAGGGGGATTGACTGCGGTTTCTGCCAAGGGGTGGGCTTTATAGAGTACTAAAGGTTGGTGGTAGGTAGGCACAGGAGTAATAAACCAGCCCAGTACTAGGCCCAGATTGTATACATAATGGTTTTAGTCCCAGAAATAAACTAGTACAACATTGCTAGTTTTAGGAAATAAAATAGTTCTTCACTGGATTACTTAAGATAGATAGGTTCTTAACAGTACAATAACATAAGCCAGACTTAGCAAAGGTTCTCAAAGTCTATCACCACTCCAGTTACCGTAACTTAAACAGTTCATATAGGACTGCACAAAATATACTCCTACCATCTTCTTGCAAGGCATGTTATATGTGTAGGCCACCTTACTTACTTAACCAACATTGTCCAAATCTTCAAGCCTCTAGTATGGCCTTGATTTGCTCAAGCTTTTCCTTGCTCCCATGGCCAGCATTCAGCAGATCAGCGACTACTTTCTCAAGCTCTTTCTTCTCTTGTGCAAGAAGTGTTGGAAATATGCCCTAGAGGCAATAATAAAAGCATTATTATTATATTTCCTTGTTCATGATAATTGTCTTTATTCATGCTATAATTGTGTTATCCGGAAATCGTAATACATGTGTGAATAACAGACATCAACATGTCCCTAGTGAGCCTCTAGTTGACTAGCTCGTTGATCAACAGATAGTCATGGTTTCCTGACTATGGACACTGGATGTCATTGATAACGAGATCACATCATTAGGAGAATGATGTGATGGACAAGACCCAATCCTAAACATAGCACAAGATCGTATAGTTCGTTTGCTAGAGTTTTCCAATGTCAAGTATCTTTTCCTTAGACCATGAGATCGTGTAACTCCCGGATACCGTAGGAGTGCTTTGGGTATGCCAAACGTCACAACGTAACTGGGTGACTATAAAGGTAGACTACGGGTATCTCCGAAAGTGTCTGTTGGGTGACATGGATCAAGACTGGGATTTGTCACTCCGTATGACGGAGAGGTATCACTGGGCCCACTCGGTAATGCATCATCATAATGAGCTCAGAGTGACCAAGTGTCTGGTCACGGGATCATGCGTTACGGTACGAGTAAAGTGACTTGCCGGTAACGAGATTGAACGAGGTATTGGGATACCGACGATCGAATCTCGGGCAAGTAACATATCGATAGACAAAGGGAATAGCGTACGGGGTTGATTGAATCCTCGACATCGTGGTTCATTCGATGAGATCATCGTGGAGCATGTGGGAGCCAACATGGGTATCCAGATCCCGCTGTTGGTTATTGACCGGAGAGTCGTCTCGGTCATGTCTGCTTGTCTCCCGAACCCGTAGGGTCTACACACTTAAGGTTCAGTTACGCTAGGGTTGTAGGGATATGTATATGCAGTAACCCGAATGTTGTTCGGAGTCCCGGATGAGATCCCGGACGTCACGAGGAGTTCCGGAATGGTCCAGAGGTAAAGATTTATATATGGGAAGTCCTGTTTCGGGCATCGGGACAAGTTTCGGGGATATCGGTATTGTACCGGGACCACCGGAAGGGTCCCGGGGGTCCACCGGGTGGGTCCACCTGTCCCGGGGGGCCACATGGGCTGTAGGGGGTGCGCCTTGGCCTACATGGGCCAAGGGCACCAGCCCCACATAGGCCCATGCGCCTAGGGTTTGAGGGGGAAAGAGTCCTAGGAGGGGAAGGCACCTCCTAGGTGCCTTGGGGGGGAGGGAAACCCCCCTTGGCCGCCGCACCCCCTAGGAGATTGGATCTCCTAGGGCCGGCCACCCCCCTTGGCCCTCCTATATATAGTGGGGGGAGAGGAGGGACTTCATACCTGAACGCCTTGGCCTTTGGTTGCCTCCTTCTCCCTCTCCAACACCTCCTCCACCTCCATAGTGCTTAGCGAAGCTCTGCCGGAGTACTGCAGCTCCATCAACACCACGCCGTCGTGCTACTGCTGGTGCCATCTCCCTCAACCTCTCCTCCCTCCCTTGCTGGATCAAGAAGGAGGAGACGTGGCTGTTCCGTACGTGTGTTGAACGCGGAGGTGCCGTCCGTTCGGCGCTGGTCGTCGGTGATTTGGATCACGTCGAGTACGACTACATCATCACCGTTCTTTTGAACGCTTCCGCTCGCGATCTACAAAGGTATGTAGATGCATCTAATCACTCGTTGCTAGATGAACTCCTAGATGATCTTGGTGAAACGAGTAGGAAAATTTTTGTTTTCTGCAACGTTCCCCAACAAGAAGATCCCTATCCGCCTTGATCTCTTTCATAGCCTTCTTGGTGTTGTGAATTATCTCTGCCTGGGACTGAAGGATCACTTCTGTTCTTTTGCTAGCCTTAGATTCTCCATCTTCATCTCCAGCTCTAGCTCTTCCTTCTTCTTCTCATATTTCTCAGCATCCATTGCTTGCTGGTAGTCAATCTTGCCAACACCATCCCGCCAGTCAAACATCTTGCTAACATCATCAACCATTTTATGATACTCAGTGCAGAGATGATCATACTCCTTCTTCAACTTGGCAATCTCATCCTCATATGCATGATTGTCTTGAATCCTTCCAAGGTTTTGCTCATGGAATATTTCCCACAGCTTGATGAGGCAGTTCTTAAGTGCATCAGGCCAGACAGGATCAACCCACTGAACTACACCACAATTTACACCTCCCTGTAGTTTGATCAGACAACACATACTTCAGAAAATGCATAACTCAATCACTTACTTTCTGCAAACTAAAAAACACCTACACATTAACTGAATCCACCTACACATTAACTGAATCCACATACAAATTAACTGAATCCACCTACACATTAACTGAATCCACCTAGCATAACTGAATCCAACCAGCATACTAAATTACTCACCTGAACGGGGCATCCATAAAACCTCCTCCCAGTGTTAGCACCTTCAAAAGCAGCACACTTCCTAGGCTTCATCTGGTGCAGAGTGCACTTGGCAACTTCCTCCATGGGAGCACCACACTAGAGTGGCTCGGGGATGGTGTCAGGTGTGTCCTACATGCAGTACAAGGTAGATCAGAACCAATGCATCAACTAGTTCAACTTGAGTTAAGCTTTGCTTTGCTCAATGTCAGATCAGATTTACAAGGTAGATCAGATCAGACAGCACAGTGCCATCCAAACCCTAGATCAAAACTAACAGTTAACCAATGCAAACGAATCCATCCATACAAATATGTAGCTCATCAACCCTCATTTCCCAATCGATTCAACCCTAACCCTAACCCTAGATAATGACAGAGAGGAGGAGGATGAGGCTTACAAAGTACTCCACGTCCATCAGGTTGCCCCCCCATGTTGTCGTCGTCGGAGCTCTCATCCCCATCATTCCAAGAAGGCATACTGGCCGGCGACGAGGAACTGAGGTGGTCGGCGATGATGGCGAGCTCGGCAAGTGGAAACAGAGCGAGGGGGAGAGTGAGAGTGAGTGAGCGCGAGGGAGACAGAGTGAGGGCCGGATTCGTTTTTACCTGGTCGGGACGGCTCGTGCGCCCTAACGGCCGTCACCCATGCGTCGTGAGCCCTGTAGCCGACAAAACCCTGATGGGCGGGCCCCACATGTCATAACCCCACTTAAAACGTAACCGTTCGACCACTTGGGTTTTTTGGAACAGCCCGCCATTTTTGTGGTAGTTTTTTAGAAAATTAAAAAAAGTGGTAGTTTTCCGGAACGATAGCCCGTAATGTGATAGTTTTTTTGCTATTCACTCTCTCGAAACACACCGTCTATGGCCACGCACGAGGCCAGTATAGTTCAGTCACTGTCCCGACCTTGGCACCTTGTAGTAAATTGCTAACAAGGACATTTTGGTTTTGCAACCAAGAAGGCCACAAGCTTGTGGTGGTAGATAGATGAATGGCTGGTGTGGCGTTGACTAGTCTGTATAAAATAAAGGGATAATCGTGTGCATTTTGGCACGTCAGAACTTCACATTTTACCAGTAATGAAACTCGAAGAGCAATTAATTTTCAGCCATATATAGGAGAAATGAGAAATGCCCCAACGAATATTCCATGAGAGGCCCTCCTGCTGCGTAGAAAATTCGGAGTCGCAACCAAGACTCACTGATAAACCCCCACAAAAAAAGTTAGACCGCCCAATAAATTCTACAATGAATAATCATTGTCATATCGTCTTTACACAGTGAAATTGCATTAGGTGGGCCCCCTTAAATTAATTAAATTGGTCAATTAGTACAAACAACTCTTGCTGAAAACGTGTAGTGTTTCTTTATCGACATAAGGCATCATGTCACCGTATCTCTGTCTCGCGATTCATTCAAAAATAAATAGAAACACCATTTCTCTGTCTGTGCAGCGAAAATGACATGATTTACGGCACCATACATGTGCTTTTTCGTAAATATATAAGACGTCGTGTCACCATTTTTCTACAAGACTATCAACCGTAGGAAAATGACGCAATTTATTTGTCTCCCGCAGTGAAAATGACACGATTTTATTGCACCATACGCGGGCGCTATTTCGTCGAGGATAGTCTTTATAGGAGGTTGCAATACCTAAGAAACTTGTATGGTTTGCTCCCGAACTTTTGAATCTTTGTTTTGGCACGACTTGAATTATTACCCCCTCTATCCCAAAATAAGTGTCTACATTTTGTATTAAAGTTGGTACAAAATTAAAACACTTATTTTCCAACATGGCCATCCATACTGAACATGACTGGTGGGACCCGCTCGTATGGCTAGTTGGCGATCCATGTGATGATTTGATGGTGGCGACGCTGCACTGCTGCCGGCGCGCGCGTAGGCATCAACCACGACAAGCTGAGGAGCAGTGATGGAAAGGATAAAACTAGAGCAGGAAAGTCGCGCGGTGATAGGTTGATACAGTCTGTGTCGAAGTTGACGAGCAGAACCCCGCGACGCGGACTTGCACGGGCGCAGCTAGTCGGCGGCGCCAGCCACTAGCACCACCTGCTTCTTCCGATCATTCGCCGTCGTGCAGGGCGCTGTCGCGACGTACGGGGCACATTGGTTGCCCGTGCCCCGCGGTGGGCCGGCCGGCCGGAATGAATGAAGATCGCGCGACACCACAAACGCTCGGTCGGCCCGTCTAGTCACTGACCGATCATGAAAAATCTAGACGGACGCTTCAAACGGGCCTCAAGCGTCTGGAAACATGGCAGGCCGACGGACGGCTCCTCTGTCGCGGCAGTGTGAACACCCCATGGCGCCGCTCCGGCTCACCGTTCGAGGCCAAATCCGGCTATTTAACCCGGCCGGCGTCCTCCAACCCTAACTCATCCTCTTCCTTCCCTCTTCGCGCCGCCGCCCGAGCCCGTTCACCTCTTTTCTCCCGCTCTCCCATGCTCTCTGGCATCACCATGGTCCGGCGAAAGATCACCATTTACGCTATGCTCACGCCGGAACACCAGGAGGCAGATCGCGGAGGAGATCCAGGCAAGACACGCCGCCCGCATTGCTGTTGGGCTGCCTCCGGACTCGCAGGAGCCAGAGAAGGAGGAGGAGAAATAGCAGCTGGGGGAGGAGGGAGAGCAGCTGTCAGAGCTGATGGAGGTGGCGGATCTGGAGGAGGACGAGGTGGAGCAGCCTGCTCCAAGGTTCAACATAGCGTAAGTTGAGGCGGAGTTTGCCGTCTCCTAAGCAACGGAGATGGCGAAGCATCAGGCCGTCCTGGAGTCCGTCCAGGATGAGGACTATGTGGAGGCCAACCGGCAGTTCCTTCTGCAAGAGCAGACGGTGTCCGACGTGCTCTTCGCCGAACTCGATGCGGAGATAGAGAAAGTGAGGGCCAGAGCGGAGCAGCCGGAGGCACCGAAGGAGCCGGAGCTGCAGCTAGATAGTTCGCATCTCCGATGAGGAGTAGCTAGATCATCTGCGTAGTACGTAGGTTTTTTCGTTTGCATGCTTTTGTCTGGATTTGAGAATTTCGTACGAGATGTTCGGATACAGTTGTGCTAATTTGAGGAGTGCACGGTCACTGAGCGTGTTCGCAAGCTTTTGAGGAGTCATACTTGTCATACTCCCTCCGTTCCAAAATATAGCGCGCCCACGTTTTTCGAGGTTCAACTTTGACCATAAATTTAACCCACGAGACCGACTGCGGCGGGATCAAAAATTATATAATTAAAAACTTTTTTTGAATACGAATTTATTGGTATAATTTTTTCGCCCGCCGCAGTCGGTCTTGTTGATTAAATTAATGGTCAAAGTTGAAACACGGAAACCGAGGACGCGCTATATTTTGGAACGGAGGGAGTATGGGCTATGCAGATGCTCTCAGGTCACAGTTAAAATCGCCATAGTGTGAATCGGTCGCGTCGGCGTCGCGTCCTTGTCGGTAGCCGGTACGTTCCTCGCACGCTCACCGTACACACTGTTGCACGGACGGCACGGTAAGTTCCATCTGGACCGATCGGACGCTGTTGATACATGCTGTGTGTCTCTGCTTGGAGCCAGGATGTGCCATCGATAGATAGATCTCGCGCGATTCACGTGTGCGTGTGAATATGCATGGTACCTAGGCAGCTGTGCCCTCGCCAGCGACCCTGGACAGGTGCGTGCGCACAGCGGACCACTTTCGAGATCGATGACGCTGTTTACTCGGATCGGACGCTACTTGGCACCTCCACCAACCTTGCGAGACGTACATGAGGCCGCAACGTCGAGGTCGATCATGTGAGCCCGGCTTGTCCACTTGCCGCAGCAGCTTCCAAAACGCACTCCGAGGACAAGTAAGAATTTCGTGTTCTTGGGCATTTGCGTCTTGCGAGGTCGCAATCTAACATGAGTACCTGACATGAGAATTTGTGTAAGTTCAAAAAAAAATGCAGGTCTGAATTAGCTAGTATTAAAGTTGAGACATTTATTTCGGGGCAGTAGTAAGGATACGGTTTGTGGGGGAGCGCTCACGGCTCGCCTGCAAGGCTGCGTGGCGTCGCCAGACGCCAATGCATACGATTTTTTTTCTTGACACGTACTCACCGCATCTCCAAATCTGACCCGCAAAACGAACATCGTATCCGTCCGCGCACACGGATGCAGGAGTTGGCCATCCAAAACTATCTACAAACATTCCAAACCGCCTTTCAATAGATCGGACGAATTACATGCAAATGGGATGATTTGCATTCAAATCAGACAAAAATATTTACAATTTGGACATATTTTAAATATTCCATCCGTCCGTGTAAAAAATGCTCTTATATTATGGGACGGAGGGAGTAAATTATACCGGAGTAGATAAAACTAGTCTATGACCAGCCGCGGCGGATCTGCATTCCCATAGCATGTCTTCCCTATGGCGGCAACCCGCTCGTTGGACTGCCGGGAGCCCCGGAGGGGTAGGCATTAGCGGAAGGGGAAGAATAGCCTCCGCCTTCGTGAAGCACGGATAAAGGTTTGTTTTTGGGCGGGGGAAGGCGGTCGTCATGGTTTACACCCTCGCTCACTGGGCAAGACACCAACTGTGTCACCCGGCGACGCGGTGGCGGTGGCCTTCTTGGGACACAAGCGACGGTGGCCTCCCATGATATACTTTTCCTCGTTGTCCGAGGTGGCCGTGGGCGTGCCGACCTCTGCAAACATGGCTTATTTCTCCACCTGCCTGAGGTGTTTCCGCCATTGCTAGCGATGGAGTTGTCGGGAGAAGGCGTTGGCCAGCCTGGATGGGCGAGAGGCAATGGCGGTGGCGCTGGAACCGGAGGGTTTGCCTGCAAGCCAACATATATCGGGTTGGCTTGGAGGGCAACCCAGGCCGCTACAATGCCGGAGAACTCCTTCCACTGCTCGCTGGAGGCCATGGCGGGTATTGTACAAGGAGGAGATAGAGAGCTGAGGTGAGGTGTGTAATTCTAGCACGACGCCTAGTCACATTTATAAAGCGGACGGATGCAAGGAGCCAGCCGGAGAGGTGCTCAATGTCGGCCGACACATGAACGGATGTGTGGCGCTCGGGGCGCCGAAGTATGTTCCCCGGCACACGCGTCGATTTAATGGAGCTAGGCGGGCAGATGGATGTCCTTTGAATGCGGACAGAAGGCGTGCGCAGCGGGCGGTGCCCTTGGCCGGTGAGCGGCTTCAGGCCGGCTCTAGTGAGCGGTCACGTCCACAGCCCTCATGAATGAGGGTTGTTGGCTTCAGCTGGAAACGCGTGCAGGCGAGGGAGGAGGAGTTGGGTGGGCCAGGTTAGTCAGACATGGGCGTGGCAGCGGTTCGGACACCCGCAAAACCCCCAAATTTGTCTCTGGTTTGCGGGAAAATGTGCATCCTGCCTGCCGAATGGATCGATGCAAGAGCACGCTGGATGACAAAATACGTCTGAACCGCGCTGGACGCCAAACACGTACGGGCTACACGATTCAGATGGTTGTGGACGGTTTGAAGGTCAGGTTAGAGATGCCCTTACTAGCACTATCTTTGACGTACACATCCGATATCCCATGTTAGGTAATAATAGTAGATGCTATGGCCATGAACGATGCATGATCATGAACAGACCTAGAGCATCTTTCCATGTGGCGCTGGTCTAGTTCGCTAGTGGTTGAGATCTGGTGGGCGTAGTGTCATGAGCGGGTTTTGTATTTCAGTGCTGGTAACTTCGTTTTTGTCTGCACCGTGTTTTTTCTTTCCATGAGATGCCGACTGGTTCTCCCTTGAAAACAACTTTCTTTTCAACCGGAAAACCATGAACTTGCTGTGTTAGCTAGTTGATTATCACTGATTAAAGCATCTAGTGTTAATTTCCAGTATACTTGGAGCTATTATGATAGTTTTTTACCACCACCACTAGTTTACTTGAGGGGAAAAAAGAAGAAAGAAAAGTGGCCTTATGATTGGGGGCACCAACCCAACCCAAGACAAAACCGAGGAGCCACGGGCGACAAAAACACTCCTGTCGCGATAAAATCGCGAGAGCGACGTGTCAGGCGCACGAAAACAGCAGGCGGGGCCCAGCAACAGCGACGGCCCATCCGAACCCGCACCAAATCCACCCGACCCCTGGGCACGGCGAGCAGCCCGCGCGGCCCACCGTGGCCAGCTGTCAGTACTCACAGACCACGCATTCAAAAGGCCGGGCGCCCACCCAGCTCAGCCCCCCGACGTGGACCTCCCTCTAGCATCCCCACGCTACTGGGGAACCGGCTCGTCTACCGTGCTGAAAGCACGGTAGGGGAGCTACACTAGCCTGCAGTGCCTCTGTGATTTTTCACTGCGCGCTACATGAACTCATGAACAGTGTGGTGCTACAGGGTGCCCGCTACAGTACATATTTATTACAGTAGATTCGCTACAGTGCATAGTGCTATAGGGCCCTGCAGTGCCTTCTGCGATTCCCACTGCGTGGCTACTGTAGCTCCCTGCCGTGCCTTCAGCACGGTAGACGAGCCGGTTCCCGCTACTGGCTACGGCCCGTACAGGAGCTACCACCTCCCCCTGCCCCCACCGACACGCGGGGCCAGCGGGGCAAGACGTGGCCACATGCTCCACGGCGCTGGCGGTGCATAAATACCACCTGGCTGCCACCGCATGTCCCGGTGCGGAGAAGTTCAGGGCGGGAGGGGAGGCGAGCCGAGGCGGAGGAGAGGGAAGCGCGAGGGAGACATCGCCCGACTGCGATGACACCAGGCGCCGACGCCGTCATCATCGCCGTAGCAGAAGCCAGCCGGAGCGAGCAGGCCAGGAGCAGGAGGAGCGGCAGCCGGAGAGCAGCCGAGGCGCCGTCCGTCCCGTCGTCCTACGTCGTCTGGGAGAAGGAGCGGTAATTAAGTTCATCGAGAGAGAGCGGAGCGGACGTCGCGAGCATGGAGGTGGAGGCCGCGAGGTGCGAGTGCTGCGGCTTCACGGAGGAGTGCACGCCGGAGTACATCGCGGCGGTGCGGGCCGAGTACATGGGCCGCTGGGTCTGCGGGCTCTGCGCGGCTGCCGTGGGCGACGAGATCCGCCGCGCGGGCGCCCGGGGCCAGCGCGCCATCACCACGGCCGAGGCGCTCGACCGGCACGGCGCTTTCGCGAGGGAGGCGCCGCGTGCGCCCGGGAAGAAGGCGTCCGAGGAGCTCGTGGCCGCCGTGTCGCGCCTGCTCCGGCGCTGCCTCGACTCGCCGCCGGCGTCACCCGCCGCGCCGCAGGGGCGCAAGGTGGCGGCAGGCCCCCGGTGCACGGACGCTGACGACGCCTGATCGATCGCCTAGCCGGAGGCGAAGGATAGCTAGCTCGTGGTGGGTTGTTCGCCAATGATTGGGCAAAGACGTCAGGAATAATACGTACTTGGGGGGCATGTGCCTTGTGTGGCTTGCCTGCCGTCCTGAGGAATGAATAATTTGCGTCCTAGCTTATGATTGCTCGAGACAGGAGCGATCAAGCTCCGTATGATCGAGCATGAAGTTATTACGTAATGTGCTTCGTAGCATTTGTAGTAGTATCCGGTTGTGTTGAGTATTAGCTCAGGCTTCGGCTACGCATTGTAGTCACTCTGTACAAAAGCATTGTACTGGAGTTATGCAGGCTTCTTGTAAGTTACTCAGATGGAAGGACATGTAAAGTAGTGCTCATTGTAGTAATCTACAGTAGTGTATATGTATCTCATTGTATTTACACATGTTTGTATTGCCATGTCCTCACATGGATGCAAGTAATTAGGCTTGATTTTCAACAGAGTCAGAAAATAAAGCGGTTTTGCTATATAACAGGTGCCTGATTATTATTTTTAGCTCTCACCCGAATTTGCAACCATCATTCACATAGTTCATGATTCGTACTTGGGGTCTGTTTGGGTTATAGTTGACTGGGTTATAGTTGACTGATGTAACTTTTGTTTTCAGTCGATTTTGTTCAGCGGAAAGGTTTCAGTCCGTTAGTCTTAGGCTAGTGGGTTATGCGTCGGTCCGGTAGTAGTCCATTTGTTTTTCAGTTGATGCTTGTTGTTGCTTGGGTCACTAGGGTTCTGTGTTCGCAAGATTGTCGAAGTGCTTCTTGTCGTACGCACGAAATAAATGAGACTCAATTCATTTTCGTCATGTTTGTGTATGCACTTCGGAGGCGATAACATTGGCATGAGTAAGACACTTAGGGGCTGTTCGGCGGCCCACCCGCTCCGCGGTATATAAGAATCTGCAGAGTACCGTTTCTCTCGCTCCACACTTTTTAACTGGAACTTCGTCGACTCCGGGAGCGGCCTCGTGGAGCGGAAGGCCTCCGAAGAGGCCCTTAATCTTGACCTATACACACAAGCATTATGTAATATGTGTGCAAATTATATTGGAGTCTGATTTTTTCTCCTATTATATGATTCTTATTGCATATATTTTGAATAGGTGCAATTTTCTAAGCAAGTTGTTGTCATTTTCTTTCTTTTTATCATCTTTCTTCATTTAAGGGTAATATCAATGTCTTTAATTCATTTTCCTTAGCAAAATTTAGTTTTATTTTTTTAGCTTTTATTTTGGTTTTAGTTTTATTACCAAATCTGTTTTTGTGTGTGATTCATTTAGGGTAATACCATCGGCATGAGTAAGACAATTAATCATTGGCATACACATGCACAAGCAAGTACTATGTAATATGTGTGCAAATTATACTGGAGTCTGGAAAATTGCGCTATTATACCCTTCTTTTTGCATATTGTGAAAATGTGTAATTTTCTATTTAAGATGTTGCCATTTTTTTCCTTTTAATATCAATGCCTTTAATTCATTCTTCCTTATAAAACTACATCTGTTTAATATTGTTTTAGTTTTATTTATCTTTAGTTTTTCTTAATTTTTAGTTTCATTACCAAATCTTGCATTCCTTTTTTGTGATTATTTGACTATTTGAGGTAATACCATCGGCATGAGTAAGACAATTAATCTCTGAAATACAAGGGCAAGTACTATCTAATATCTGTGCAAATGATATCCGAGTCCAAATAATTAATTACAATATTATATGCTTATTGTTGCGCACTATGAAAAAAAATTATGTGCAATTTTTGTATTTATTTTATTTTATTTTAAATACCAATGCCTTAAATTCATTCTAATTGAGAAAGCTACAATTTTTTATTTGGTTTTAATTTTTATTTTACTTTATTTTTTATTTTATTTTATTTTTATTTTTATTACCAAATTTTGCATTAGTTTATTTTGTGATTCTAGTAGACTAGAATTAGTTCCCTCTTATGTCCCTAAATATTAAAGCAAAACATATATACACGGCTAGTGGATATACAATGCTCTGCATGTTTAGTGTATCACTAATGCAGAACCGGCCTTTAGTGCTGGTTCGTGATGGCCTGTAGTGCCGGTTCGCCAACCGCCACTAAAGAGTGGGGACTAAAGGTCCCCCCTCCCCTTTAGTACCGGTTCGTCACGAACCGGCGCTAAAGTGCCATCATGTGGCATGAGCCAGGCTCGGGTGCGCGTAGGACTTTAGTATCGGTTGGTAAAGTACTAAATGTTTGGGTATTTTTTTTATTTTCCTTTAATTTTTGTGTTTTCAATTTAATTTAGTGATTGTTTTACATCATAATGAGTTGTTAAATCATTAGGTGAAAGTACCGCGGATTAGTTTCGACTGGATGCATTGGATCTAGCTACTAGCTAAGTGATCAAGTATATGCCATATCCATATTATACTTGATCACCTAATTAGGTGATCAAGTATAATATATATGGATATGGTATATATACTTGATCATTTAGGTAGGATCCATACAGCTGAAACTAATCTGCGGTTTCTTTCATTAAATGATATAATAACTCATCATCATATCATCATATTAATATAAAAAACTCTTGCATCATATCATCAACATGAGTATATATATACTCTAGCTAGCTAGCTAAAATCATCATAGTCGTCATTATCACTATTTAATCATTATAGTCATTACCGCTATCTAATCACCACCAACACTAGCTTAAAGAAGAAACATTCACTTGTACCAGAAGCAAAAATATCATCGAGTTCAACATGATTGTCATGATATTATAAGCGTTCATATATATAACACCACAAAAGCAAATCACTCTTTAAGATTAAGTTCAGAACAAAGAACACGGACATGAAAGGACAAGTACTAAGGGCATGAACTAGCTAAATCACTCCTGCTGCTCTCTCACAGGTAAAATAGCATAGAACATGTATAGCTCTCCTGATTCATCATACTAGAGCATGCAGATGAACCTGTTTCCTAATCGTGGGCTGCGCTTCTCATTGCTGCCCCCTAGTACTTCTCTGCGATCGTTAACAATTTTCCTCCAATCTTTCACTATTAAGCATTCATCGCTTCTAGAAATACTGAATGCACTCATGTGCAATGCAGGATATCTTGGCCGTAAGCTAACAATTGACATGTGACCTTTAGTCTCGATCCCCTGAGGCACAACTGTCATCGGGAGTTCCTGTTGAAGAACATCATATAGTACTTAATTAATATACTTAGCAATGAAAGTTTAGCAAAAAAATTATGTATGCAAAAGATGCACTGAGGACAAATAGTAAAAATCTTACCATCATTCCTAAATAGATGTGATCGTAGTTCAATACGATCACTATTGGTCGCACGTTTTGAGTACTAACATTTCTAAGTCCAGAAAGAAAATTTGTCTTGACAGTATGAAGATCCTCAAGCCATGAAACATAATGACTTATCTCCTCGTAGTTTAGTTCAGCTCCGGGACATTAGTAGGTCCTCTCTACCAAGCGTCGGACATGTTTGCTTGAATGGAAATAAGCTGTCAATAGAAACTAGTTGTCAATTATTTTTGAATAAGCAATATCAAAGACAAAAATATAGTTGAGAAGAACTCACATAATGGTACAACTAGAGGCGTTTTCACATCGACTCATATGTCTCTATTACCTTGAATATCATCTTCCGGACGAATATCAAAGGTGATAACCATATCAAGCTCAAATGCATAAGCCTTGCATAGTGCTTGTCAAGTTTTGCATTCAAAATAGGTGTACATGTTTGCATTGTATACTTTGACGTTGAAAGTATAACCATGCTTAGTTTTCAGGTAAACTCTCTTTACCTCCATAGTTTCCATAGCATTGAAACATATCTTATCCAAGACAAAAATTCTTGCATGGCAGGGGATGCGCTAGTAGAATAGTGAAAATTAAAAATTATAAGTCAGGCAAATGAAGCATATATAAGTCATGCTTAATTACGAAAACAGACTTGTCGTTGTGACTTACTGTATCGAATTCGAAGGTCTCATCCAGCTTGATGCTGAATCGCCTATCATCAACAAGAAATTTATGTCGCACAGGCCGCGCTGGTCTTCACAGTATTCGCACATAATGAAATTTTTTCCGTCATGAGACGACATTTCCTATATATGTTCATATAGGCGAAACATTAAACACTTACTAATTCAATCAAGTCAACTAATTCAACTAAGCATTTACTAAAAATAAACTAGTTATATTAATTCAAATAATCTCATATACCTAAATTTTAATTAGTTCAAATAATCTCATATACCTAAATTTTCTTACTAAAAATAAACTAGTTCTATTAATTCAACTAGTTCAACTAAGCATTTACTAAAAATAAACTAGTTATATTAATTCAACTAGTTTAAATAATCTCATATACCTAAATTTTCTTACTAAAAATAAACTAGTTATATTAATTCAACTAGTTCAAATAATCTCATATACCTAATTTTTTTTACTAAAAATAAACTAGTTATATTAATTCAACTAGTTCAAATAATCTCATATACCTAATTTTTCTTACTAAAAATAAACTAGTTATATTAATTCAACTAGTTCAAATAATCTCATATACCTAAATTTTTCTTACTAAAAATAAACTAGTTATATCAATTCAACTAGTTCAAATAATCTCATATACCTAAATTTTCTTACTAAAAATAAACTAGTTCTATTAATTCAACTAGTTCAACTAAGCATTTACTAAAAAGAAACTAGTTATATTAATTCAACTAGTTCAAATAATCTCATATACCTAAATTTTCTTACTAAAAATAAACTAGTTATATTAATTCAACTAGTTCAAATAATCTCATGTACCTAAATTTTCTTACTAAAAATAAACTAATTCTATTAATTCAACTAGTTCAACTAAGCATTTACTAAAAATAAACTAGTTATATTAATTTAACTAGTTCAAATAATCTCATATACCTAAGTTTTCTTACTAAAAATAAACTAGTTCTGATTCATCTAACATTAACATTCTAACATTCTAAAAATAAACTAGTTATATTAATTAATTCATCTAAACAATAGAAAACAGAAAATAAGTAAAAATATATATGTGTGTGTATGTGTGTACGTACATGTGTGTGTAGTGTGTGTGTGTGTGTACGTACATGTGTGTGTAGTGTGTGTGTACGTGTGTATGTGTGTATGTGTGTGTATGTGTGTGTGTGTGTGTGTGTGTGTGGGTACGACGAGCAGGTGTACGGGCGGCGGGGGCGGCGAGGACGGCGGGGACGGCGGGGATGGCGATGACGGGCGGCGGGGGCGGCGATGGCGCGCCGCGACGACGGGGATGGCGACGACGGGCGGGCGGGGGCGGCGAGGGCGCGGCGGGGACGGCGACGACGTACGTGCGGCAGGGGCGGTGATCGAGGGCGACGGGGGCAATGGCGCGGCGGCGTCGGCGTCGGTGATAGATCGAGTCGCGCGAGAAGTGGAGAAGTGGTCGACGATGGAACTGTTTTTTCGTAAGTGTAGTATATATAGAAGGGGCCTTTAGTACCGGTTGGAGGCTCCAACCGGTACTAAAGGCCAATTTTGGCCAGCCCAAGCGGCGGGAAACGAGGGCCTTTAGTACCGATTGGTGGCTCCAACCGGTACTAAAAGGCAACACATTAGTACCGGTTGGAGCCACCAACCCGTACTAATGGTCGTGCGCTACCACTCACAGTGCGCTATTTTTAGTCCCACCTCGCCGAGCGAAGGGCAGACGCACTGGTTTGTAAACCCAGCCGCGGCTGCCCTTTCGAACTCCTATATTAGCAGGCTTCTGAGCCTAACTTCGGCGCGCTGTCCTGTGAGCCTGCTGGCCCTTCTGGGCCTGAATTTGCACAACCTAGGTCTGGCAGGCCCACCGGACAGCGCCCCAACAATTTTTTATATATTTGTTTTCTTTTCTGCATTATTTATTTTGGAGTAATTTTTTTATATAGTTTTTTCTTTTCTACTTTATTTGTTTTCTGATGATACCTTCAACATTTTCAGAGTTTGTTTTGTAGTGATTTTTATTTTCACAGTCATTTAGCTCTGATCTAAACAAATCGGTGACTGAAAACAGCAAATGATGTCAGAACGTGTTGGAAATTGACGACGTCACTTCGAATGCTGCATAATGCCGGCTCAAAAAAAGTCTGGAGTTCAAATACGTTAAAAAATGAAGTGCCCGTGTAACTGATGAGTTCTCGTCCGAAACCCTGATACTCCGAAAGAGATTGTCCGGTTTGTACACAAAGTTCGTCTAATTTTTGCCCTGACCCTCTCTACTCTTTCGCACATGCTATGCGGGTGAAATGATGATACCTTCAACATTTTCAGAGTTTTTTGTAGTGATTTTCATTTTCACGGTCATTTAGCTCTGATCTAAACAAATCGGTGACTGAAAAACAGCAAATGACGTCAGAACATGTTGGAAATTGATGACGTCGCTTCGAATGCTGCATAATGCCGGCTCAAAAAAAGTCTGGAGTTCAAATAAGTTAAAAAAATGAAGTGCCCGTGTAACTGATGAGTTCTCGTCCGAAACCGGTGAAGACTCATATTGAGTCCACAAATTATACACATAGAGTTCAATGAAGACCAAATGCTTGTGATAGTTTGAGAAGTAACATATTTAAATTATGCATCTGAACGCAGAAAAAATACATTGATCAGTACCGCCTTTCAGCCAAAACGCGCTACTGCTACAGAGAAGTACATAAAAAATACATTGATCATCAATGATCTTTTTGTATAGAATCTAAATTGTCAATAGGAATATACCACTGATTTAAGAACCGGCGAAGACTCCTATTGCAGCCACAAATCCTACACATAGAGTTTAATGAAGACCAAATGCATGTGATAGTTTGAGAAGTACCATATTTAAGGTGGTCAAAATCTTGCTAGGGGAGCGAGGTGGGACTAAAAATAGCCCTGACACAACTTCTTTAGTACCGGTTCATGCCACGAACCGGTACTAAAGATGATGGTGCCCGGCCAGCACCTTTAGTACCGGTTCGTGGCACGAACCGGTACTAAAGATTCGCAATGAACCGGTACTAAAGCTCTCCTCCCGCCTAGTCATTTGAACCGGCACTAATGGACACATTAGTGCCGGCTCATATGCAAACCGGTACTAATGTTTCTCAGATTTGACCCTTTTTCTACTAGTGTATGTGCATGCATAATGGACTTGTTTTAGCAAGTACTACCTCCGCCTGGGTTTATTCGCCCCGTCGTATTTTGGGTTAAAGTTTCACCACATATTTGTCTAGCAACCTGTTAATGCATGTCACCAAAAAATTTATTGTTGAATTCGTATTTGAACATAGTTTTCAATAATATTATTTCTAAGTATAATATTTTATTAGTTAAAATCCTGATCAAAATATTTAAGGTAACACCTCAATTCTTAATTCATGTCGCCTTAGAATATATATTTTTTATTTTTGTTGTAATAAATAACTTTGTTTACCGACAAGGAAAAATGAGTTACACAAAAGAAACAATGTTTATTTTCTTATATATGCTATTTTTGGTTCTCCTTTTTTGAACGGTTCTTTTCTGTTAGTTGATGTTGGCCGTTGAATTTTCTCATACATGCTAATTCACGGCCATGTTGTGGAATCATTATGAAGAAACCTGCTATGCTTGCAAATTCTTTATAATTAAGCCCCACAATCGTAAATGGCAAGATAAGATGAGCCTAGGCTTGTATTGTTGTAGCATCACTTAAAGGGAAAGTAGTGACTGCACCCACCTTTGGTCCACCCATGGTGCAACCACTCAAAAAACATAACAAAATGCTTCAAAAAATTCTAAAATTTTGTGGGAATGATCATTAACAAATGTTATGGGTGCTTGCAAAGTTTGGCGGTCAAATAACATTCGAGCAGCTCTGTACAAAAAAGACAAAAATACAAAATCTGCTCCAATAATGCACTCACATTTTGACTAATTTTCAGTGATTTTGTCTTTTTTGTACAAAGTATCTCGAATGTTATTTGACCATCAAAATTTCCAAGCACCGATAACATTTGTTGATGATCATTCCCACAAAGTTTCAGATTTTTTTTCAATTTTTTGTTATGTTTTCTTGTGTGGGTGCACGGTGGGTGCACCGAGTTGGGGTGTAGAACAAGCACACTCACTTAAGTTCAGAACGAAGAACACGGATATGAAAGGACAAGTACTAATTAAGAGCAGCATGAAGAACTAGCTAAATCACTCCTGCTAGCTACTCTCTCTCTGGTAAAATAGCATAGAACATGTATAGCTCTCCTGATTGATCATACTGGAGCATGCCGATGAACATGTCTCCTAATCGTGGGCTGCGCTTCTCATTGCTGCCCCCTAGTACTTCTCTGCGATCATTAACAATTTTCCTCCAATCTTTCACTATTAAGCATTCATCGCTTCTAGAAATCCTGAATGCATTCATGTGCAATGTAGGATATCTTGGCCTTAAGCTAACAATTGACATCTGACCTTTAGTCTCGATCCCCTGAGGCACAACTGTCATCGGGAGTCCCTGTTGAAGAACATCGTATAGTACTTAATTAATATACTTAGCAATGAAAGTTTAGCAAAAAAATATGTATGCAAAATATGCACTGAGGACAAATAGTAAATATCTTACCATCATTCCTAAATAGTGTGACCGTAGTTCAATACCATCACTATTGGTCGCACGTTTTGAGTACTAACATTTCCAAGTGCAGGAAAAAAATTTGTCTTGACAGTATGAAGATCCTCAAGCCATGAAACATAATGACTTATCTCCTCGCAGTTTAGTTCAGCTCCGGGACAGTAGAAGGTCCTGTCTACCAAGCGCCGGACATGTTTGGTTGAATGGAGATAAGCTGTCAATAGAAATTAGTTGTCAGTTATTTTTGAAATAAGCAATATCAAAGACAAAAATATATTTGAGAAGAACTCACATAATGGTAGAAATGGAGGCGTCTGCACATCGACCCATATGTCTCTATTACCTTCAATATCATCTTCCAGACGAATATCAGAGGTGATAACCATACCAGGCTCAAATGCATAAGCCTTGCACAGTGCTTGCCAAGTTTTGCATTCAAAATAGGTGTACGTGTGTGCATTGTATACTTTGACGTTGAAAGTATAACCATCATGCTCAGTTTTCAGGTAAGCTCTCTTTACCTCCATAGTTTTCATATCTTTGAAACCTATCTTATCCAAGACAAAAATTCTTGCATGGCATGGGATGCGCTAGTAGAATAGTGAAAATTAAAAATTATAAGTCAGGCAAATGAAGCATATATAAGTCATGCTTAATTACGAAAACAGACTTGTCGTTGTGACTTACTGTATCGAATTCGAAAGTCTCATCCAGCTTGATGCTGAATCGCCTACCATCAACAAGGAAATTTCCGTCGCACTGGCCACGCTCGTCTTCACAGTATGTGCACATACCGAAATTTTTTCCGTCGTCAGACGACATTTCCTATGTTCATATTAGGCGAAACATTAAACACTTACTAATTCAATTAATTCAACTACTTCTATTAATTCAACTAAGCATTTACTAAAATAAACTAGTTATATTAATTCAATTAGTTCAACTAAGCATTTACTAAAAATAAACTAGTTATATTAATTCAATTAGTTCAACTAAGCATTTACTAAAAATAAACTAGTTCTAATCCTCCATCTCTTTCTCAGACTTATCCCACTTAGGTGAAACATTAAACACTTATTACTATCTAACATTAATTAATATCTAGCCAATTCAAATATATATCTAACTATATTCATCTCTAACAATTGACATTACTATATATTTAACTTTTCTATCTAATTCATCTAACATTCGACATTAATCTAACATTTATATAAACTCAAAATATATAAAAACATTAAATAAACAGAAAAACTCATTAACAAATAGTATTTTAATTAGATAATCAAATCTCAGATACGACAATTTTCTTACTAAAAATAAACTAGTTATATTAATTATTCAACTAGTTCAAATCTCATATACCTAAATAAACTAGTTCGACGATTTTCTTACTAAAAATAAACTAGTTATATTAATTATTCAACTAGTTCAAATCTCACATACCTAGCTAATTAATATCTAATTAAGTTTTCTAAAAAACAGAAAACAGAAAACAGAAAATAAGTAAAAAAAATGTGTGTGTGTGTGTATGTGTGTAGTGTGTGTATGTGTGTATGTGTGTGTACGCCGCCCCGTACGTACGAGCGGGGGCGCCGGCGTACGGGGCGGGGGCGGCGGCGTACGGGGCGGGGGCGCCGGCGCGCGGGTGCGAGAGACGTACGGGACCGCGGCGACGACGACGGACGGCGGCGGCGTTCGGGGCGGCGGCGCGAGACGACGACGACGACGGGCGGCGACGGGGACAGTGACGACGACGATGGACAACGGGCGACGGGCGGCAACGACGGGATCGAGCGGCGCGCGGCGATGTCGAGAGGTTGGAGACGAAGTGGGGAGATGTAACTGAAATTTTCGTAAGTGCTATATATATAGGATGGGCCTTTAGTACCGGTTGGAGCCACCAACCGGTACTAAAGGCCAACTTTGGAAAGGCCAAGAGGCGGGAAGAGCAGGCCTTTAGTACCGGTTGGTGGCTCCAACCGGTACTAAAGGGTGATCTTTAGTATTAAAAAAGTTATCCTCAAGTTTAAGGTTTTCCGAATTTTTGGTCAAACTATGCTCAAACTACTTATTTAATACTAAATAATTATTGGTTTTTAGAATAAAAGTTTCAAACTCAAACGGTGAAACGTGTGACATCATGCTCAAGTTCAACTCCTAAAATCAAATAACACCAGTTGCTGTAACTACACAGACATTGTATATAGTGATTCATAGATTCACCATTTTATACCTGAGGTAGTACTAGATAAACAAATTATAACCATTTTATCAATAAATCTAGATCAGGCACATATGCTTAAACAAACATAGAAAGCTCATTAGTTCTCATCCTAATCACATCAACAAGAATAAATTGATTCTAGAATATGAGAAATAATTTTAAAAAATAATTTTATTTTAAAAATAAATGATGTCATATTGGATTCCTCAGATTTTTCTGATAAAAATGGATATATTATTTGCTGAATTTTCATTTACAGATTTAAACATATTAATTATGCCATATTAAATGAATAAATGACAAAAAATGAATAAAATAATATTATTACTTAATTTTTTCATTGAAATTCAATATTATTATTACTTATTTTATTTTTGCTGACTAAAGGGGTTTTGAAAGTTTCTTTTCTCTTTTTCCATTTGTGTTCTGTTTTTAGTTTCCGTTTTAAATTGCTTATATCTTTCAGGTATTTGATGTTTTTGAGTGATTCTTTTTGCATTAGATTCTAAATTTTGTCTAGTTTCTGTTTGTTCCATTATTTTTCAAATTTGAATGGTTTAAATTTGAATTTGTTCAAATTTGCTTCAAACCATAGATTGTGAATAACTTGAGTTTAAAAATATTTTTTAATTTAATTATTTTTTCTCCTAGTCACATGTTAGATTGTTGTGACATGTTAGATTGTTGTCACAGTAAGATTTGTTTGGTTATTTTTAGATAATTTAAATTAGGTTTTTAGTTAAAACAGCACTATTTTGCTTATATAGTTGTTTTAGTCATTTAGTTGTTGTTTTAAATTATTTTAACTTTCATAATCCTCAAATTCTGAAAGGAAAAAATGTTATCCTCAAATTTAAGGTTTTTCGAATTTTTGGTCAAACTGTGGTCAAACTATGGTCAAAACTACTTACTCAATAAATATTAGTGTTACTAAATAATTATTGTTTTTTAAATAATATTTCAAACTCAAACGGTGAAACGTGTCACATCATGCTCAAGTTCAACTCCTAAAATCAAATAACAGCAGTTGCTGCAACTGGACAGATATTGTATATAGTGATTCAGGGATTCACCATTTTATACCTGGGCTAGTATTAGATCAATAAATTATAACCATTTTATTAATGAATTCAGATCACGCACTTGTGCTTAGCCAAACATAGAAAGCTCATTACTTCTCATCCTAATCACATCACCAAGAAGCAATTGATTCAAACATATGAGAAATAATTTAAAAAATTAATTTTATTAAAAAATTAATGATGTCATATTTGAATTCCTCACATTTTTCTGATAATAATGGATATATTATTTGTCGAATTTTGAATTAGAGATTTAAAGATATTAATTATGCCATATTAAAGAATAAATGGCAAAACAGGATAAAATAATATTATTACTTATTTTTTTCATTGAAATTCAATATTATTATTACTTCTATATTTTAATAATTATTTGGAATTCAAAAAATTAAATCATGTGATATAAAAGACCTAAGGGTTAATAGGATTGGTAGCTTACTATAGTCAAGAAAACAACAAGTGCAGACTTGAAAACTAAGGGAAATAGAACTCGGAAATTAAGCATGCTCGGGCTGGAGTAGTGAGAGGATGGGTGACCGGCAGGGAAGTTCGACGATTTGGAATGAGTGTTCCACGTTGGAGCAGTGAGGAGGGGTGATTAGAGAATAAATTGTCAAATATTTCAAAATTTTGAAAATCGGAAAAAACTAGAAGATTTCAAAAAAAATCAGAAAAGTAAAAAAATCCTTTAGTCCTGGGACTAAAGTCCTCTAGCCCCGATCCAGACAGTTGTCCTATTCATCACTTGCATGTTATAGTTCATCACAAAGCGACCTTGTAGCTTGGCGGCAGTGACACGAGAACCCTGTCCGGGCCTACGAAAGCCCGAGGCAGAAAACCTAGGCCCGACCCGGCCGTCAGGCCTAGTTTTTGGGCCCAACCCCGGCCCGAAAGTGATAAAGCCCGTTGGACCTCAGACTGCAGGCCAGGCCCCTTCCTTAAAACGCGAAAATGCCAAGCCCATACCTGGCCTGACGTGTGCTTCGTGCTCACAACTCAGGCCTAGGCCCGGCCCGCGAGTAACACCGAATCGACCCGGGCCGGGTAACCCATGGCCAGGTATACCCGTGGTGCTCAAAATGTTTTTGGACCATCGAATAGTCTTCAGGACATGTCTGCCAGACATTCACAACATCTACATACATCCTAGGAGGGGGTGGCGCACCCAGCGGTGCATCAAGAACTTAAGCCTTCTGTGCAACAGTGAGGACAATCCTCATATTACGGGGTCGGTCCTCAAAGTTGATTCCATTATCTTTCAATTTTTCTTTCTCTAAGAATGCATTGAGATTGAGTAAACTATAGCACGAGCCATTGATCTACAACATATTTGCAAAGTCATTTAGACCGTGTTCATGATAATTAATTCAAATTAATAAAATTACTAATGAACTCTCACTTAAAACAACATCCCTCGAGTTGTTTACTAACCCCAAGTCCGATCATCACGTGAGGTAGAGTAGTTTCAATGCTGAACATCAACATGTTGATCATATCATCCATATGACTCATGTTTAACCTTTCGGTTCGATGTGTTCCGAGACGATGTATGTACATGCTAGGCTCGTCAAGTTAACCAAAGTTTTTTAGCATGTGTAAAAATGGTTTACACCCGTTGTATGTGAGTGTAGCATCACAAGGGGCTTCAAAACGACGAACTTTCGCAAGGGTGCATGATAAGGGAGAACACTTCTATCTTGATATTAAGTTTGAGGGGTCATCTTATAATGCTAGCGTCACTATCTAAGCAAAATAAGATGCATAAAAAGACAAACATCACATGCAAGTATAATCTGACATGATATGGCCTTTTCTTCTTGTACCTTTGGTCACCATCTTCAAAGTACCAACATGATCACCATCACCATCAGCATGTCACGTAGGTCCTCGCTGCCATTATATAGTTTCCTCCACCATCTATTACTTCTTCAACTATTGCTAACCCATAGCGATAAAGTAAAGCAATTACATGGCATTTAAACATTGACACACATGTCATACAATAATATTAAGACAACCATATGGCTCCTGCCGGTTGCTATATTTTGGGGAATGAAGCATGCAATTTCAAAAAAATTCCTATGCTCACACAAGATCTATCTAGGAGATGCATAGCAAGAAGAGGGGGAGAGTGTGTCCACGTACCCTCGTAGACCGAAAGCAGAAGCGTTTGCCAACGCGGTTGATGTAGTCGAACTTCTTCTCGTTCCGACCGATCAAGTACTGAACATACGGCACTTCCGAGTTCAACACATGTTCAGTTCCATGACGTCCCTCAAACTTTTGATCCAGCAGAGTGTCGAGGAAGTAGAAGAGTTTTGTCAGCATGACGGCATGGTGACGGTGGTGGTGAAGTTATCCGTGCAGGGCTTCGCATAAGCACTTGATGCCTACTAGAACTACGTCGGTATTTCCCCAAAGAGGAAGGGATGATGCAGTATAGTGACGGTAGGTATTTCCCTCAATGATGAGACCAAGGTTATCGAACCAGTAGGAGAACCTCCTCACACCACGTAAACAACAGCTGCACTCAAATAACAAATACTCGCAACCCAACGTGTTAAAGGGGTTGTCAATCCCTTCCGGGTACGGCGCCTCAAGATAGGCAAATAACGTGAGGTAAAAGTGGTAGATAGGATAAATAGATCGCGGAACAAATAAATTGCAACAAGGTATTTTTGTCTTTTTGGTTTAATAGATCTGAAAATAAATGCAAGAGAAAATAGATTGCAAAGGCAAATATGATGAAAAGAGGCCCGGGGGGCGTAGGTTTCACTAGTGGCTTCTCTCGAGAAAAATAACAAACGGTGGGAAAACAATTACTATTGGGCAATTGATAGAACTTCAAATAATCATGACGATATCCATGCAATGATCCTTATATAGGCATCGATTAGTAGATCGACTCCTGCCTGCATCTACTACTATTACTCCACACATCGACCGCTATCCAACATGCATCTAGTGTATTAAGTTCATGAAAAAAGGTAGTAATGCAATAAGAATGATGACATGATGTAGACGAGATCTGTTTATCTATTGCGAAGATATAGATCTTATCTTGTTATCCTTAGTAGCAACGATACATATGTGTCGGTTCCCCTTCTATCACTGGGATCAAGCACCGTAAAATCGAACCCACTACAAAGCACCTCTTCCCATTGCAAGATAAATAGATCAAGTTGGTCAAACAAAACCCAAATATAGGAGAAGAAATACGAGGCTATAAGCAATCATGCATATAAGAGATCAAAGAAGACTCAAATAACTTTCTTGGATAAAAACATAGATATGATCATAAACTCAAAGTTCATCGGATCCCAACAAACACACCGCAAAAGACTTACATCATATGGATGTCCAAGAGACCATTGCATTGATAATCAAGAGAGAGAGAGAGGAGGCCATCTAGCTACTAACTATGCACCCGTAGGTCTACAAAGAACTACTCACGCATCATAGGAGAGGCACCAATGGAAGTGGTGAACCCCTCCATGACGGTGTCTAGATTGGATCTGGTGGTTCTGAACTCTGCGGGCGGCTGGATCAATATTTTGTCGACTCTATAAGGGCATATTTATTCCCAATATGTTTTGGTGATTGATGACAATGCTTGTGCGGACTAATCGTGTGCGTTAGTTCTTTCAGAGATTCATCCATTGGCACGAGACGATTTCCTCCCCTCGGTGTTGTAATTCAAGACGGTGTAGCTCCTTCGTTTCGTTGTTGGTGGACTAGTTTCGTAGGAGTCACCGTACTATCAAGAGGGGATCCGTTTTGGTAAGACTTGGGTGGAATCACACGTACACATCATTATCACACCCGTCGTCTTTCCTTCCGCATCTCTGGAGCTGCTGTTTTCCCCTTACTATGCTCTGCTTTGCCCTAGCGTTAGTACCGCCGAAAACTCCACAGCGGTAGTACCGCTCCAAGCGGTAGTACCGCTCTCAGAGCGGTAGTACCGCTTGGGTGTTTCGACCGTAGTACCGCTGTGCGTCTGGGCTACTTCCGCCTGGATTCTCAAATGAATTTTTGGTGTCGGGTTTTGCGGCACTAAGGGAGGTAGTAGGGGCGGTAGTACCGCTCTAAGCGGTAGTACCGCCCTTCCCTAGCGGTAGTACCACCCTGGCGACAGGGCCCTGGGCAGCGCGGCAGTACCGCTGGGTCTAAGCGGTAGTACTGCCCTGAGTAGTAGTACCGCTCTTCCCTGGCGGTAGTACCGCCCTGGAGTCAGGGCCCCAGGCAACGCGGCAGTACCGCTGGGTGGAGCGGTAGTACCGCCCGGAGCGGTAGTACCGCCCTTCCCCAGCGGTAGTACCGCTCTGTGCGGGGCTGGTAAGTGGGATAACGGTTGGATTGTTCTTCCCACTATATAAAGGGGTCTTCTTCCCCAAAGTTGACTCACCTCTTTCCCAAAAGCTCCATTGTTGCTCCAAGCTCCATTTTCACCCGATCTCTCTCCCTAGCCAATCAAACTTGTTGATTTGCTCGGGATTGGTTGAGAAGGCCCAGATCTACACTTCCACCAAGAGAAATTTGATTCCGCCCACTTATCCCTAGCAGATCTTGTTACTCTTGGGTGTTGAGCACCCTAGACGGTTGAGGTCACCTCGAAGCCATACTCCATTGTGGTGAAGCTTCATGGTATTGTTGGGAGCCTCCAATTGTTGTGGAGATTGCCCCAATCTTGTTTGTAAAGGTCCGGTTGCCGCCTTCAAGGGCTCCAACAGTGGAATCATGACATCTCGCATTGTGTGAGGGCGTGAGGAGATTACGGTGGCCCTAGTGGCTTCTTGGGGAGCATTGTGCCTCCACACCGCTCTAACGGAGACGTACTTCCCCTTAAAAGGAAGGAACTTCAGTAACACATCCTCGTCTCCACCGGCTCCACTCTTGGTTATCTTGTCCCTTTACTTTTGCAAGCTTACTTGATTTATATCCATTGCTTGCTTGCGTGCTTATTGTCTGTGCATCATATAGGTTGTCCACGTAGTTGCACATCTAGACAACCTATTTCATTGCAAGTTTTAATTTGTTAAAGAAAAGTCTAAAAATTGTTAGTTGCCTATTCACCCCCCCTCTAGTCAACCATATCGATCCTTTCAATTGGTATCAGAGCCTCATCTCTTTATTAAGGACTTTGCCGTCCGAAGAGTATGGTTGACACCAATGACGGTGTGGAGGAGCACTCCGGTGTGAATCCCGTCTCGTCTTCGGCCGAAGGGGGAACCTCGGTCTCTCATGAGGAATTCAATGTGGCTTTAGACACATTGAAAACCTCCATGACGGCCGAGGTTAAAAGCATGTTTACTGAATTCCTAGAGGGACTCAAACTATCTACCTCGTCGATGAAAGTGGGTGATCCCACTAACAAGGTGACGGATGCTAACCCCGACAAGGGGGAAGCTAATAGTGAAAAGATCCGTCTACTAGTGGTAGAAATGGCACCGGCATCTATGCCCATGTGGAACCCCCGGTGTATAAAGGACCGATCCCCTCTACGCATTTGAATCATGCCGGTCCTCCTCCTAAATATGTGAAAAATGAAATTATGATTCTTGGGTTTATCGCTTCAAGCGTCACTTAAAACATGTGAATACTAACCTTTGGAGAATTATTGAAGAAGGTTTGTATCCTCATGATCCAAGCAACTTCACCCCTCGAGAAGAAGTGGACAACCAATTCAATGAGAGTGCTCTCTTCATCATCCAAGATGCTATCCTTCCCGAAGATCTCCCTCATCTTCGACCTCATGTCATGGCTAAAGAAGCATGGAAGTGTGTTGAGCGTATGTATCGAGGAAGTGCTAGCATTCAAAGCTCCAACTATGAAGTGGTGCAAGATGAAGCCGATGAGTTTGCAATGAAAGAAGATGAAGAACCTCATGAGCTCTTTCAAAGAGTGACCAAACTTGCGGTCGCACTCCGAGATCATGGGAGTAAGGACACGGATGACAACTGGATCAAGCGCAAGTTCCTCAAGGCCATGATGCCCTACAACAAGGCCATGTCCTCCATCATCCGCCAAAGACCGGACTTCCACTCCATGACCTCTGGTGAAGTGTTGGATGAGTTTGTTGCAATGAACATCTTGGATAAGACCGCCGACAATGCGGTGCTCCGTTCCCAAAGGGCAAAGAAGCCCAATCTTGCCTTGAAGGCCAAGGTTAGTGTGGAAGAAGAAGAAGAAGAGGAAGATGAGGAGAGCAACCCTGAGGACACGAAGTATGATTATCATGAGCACATGGCTCTTGCCTCAAGACAGTTTTGGAGTAAGAAGACTACAAGACCCAACTTCAACAAGAACAACTCAAGTGGCCTCAAAGGGAAGCAACGAGTTAGAACTTGTTTCAACTGTGGCAATGTCAGTCATTTCGTTGCGGATTTTCCATACGAGAAGTGGGAAGACAATGGTGGCAAGTTCATTCGAAAAGACAAAGCCAAGTCCTTCCCCAACAAGAACAACTTCACCAAGAAGACTCCTTCTCGCGGGTTGGTGGTTCAAGAGGAATACCGTGAGGATGATGATGATGATGAAGATGGTGAAACAATGGCCATGGCATCCGTTGCCATTGTCTCAACTCCTTGGGTGTCTCTCTTTGATGCACCTAACGAGAACATCACCGCCAAGTGCCTCATGGCTAAGGCCTCCAACAAGTTAACCCCCAACATCAAAACCACCATTATTCCTAACCCTCCTTCAACGGATGACTTTGATAATGGTAAGGGGTCTAATGAGGAGATCAATGAATTTGAGTCCTTCATGAGTAAGCTCAAGGGAAAATCCAAGAAGCATTTCGTTGCTCTCTTGGAACAACTTGGTGAAGCCAATGACATGATCGAGGCTCATGAAGAAACCATCACTAAGATGGAAATTCATAGTCGTGACTATGCCGACGAGATATCGGATCTCTCTAATGCTCTTGAGGAAGAGCGTGAACATCGTTTGGCTCTTGAGGAGTCACACAACGATGGTCATGCTAAACTAAAGAAAGATCTTGATCTTGCTCTTGTTGTGTCTCGTGTTCTAGCTTCCGAGAAGGCTAAACTTGGGGTTGATCATGTTAGACTCACGGAGGAGTTTGATGTACTTGACAAGGTCCACAAGGTCTTGAAAAGTGCTCATGCCACCCTCAAGGAGTCTCATGCTCAACTCCAAGTTAAGCTAACTAAGGAAAAGGCCACATTTCCTCACATGGTCTTAATTAATAATGCAAATGCTACTAACCCATGTTGTGAGCATGTGCATCTTGTGGAGGAAAATGCCAAGTTGAAGGAACAACTTGAGAAAGGTCTTGTGTCATGCATACAAGGTGAGAAGAACCTAAATGACCTTTTGAGCAATCAAAAGGAAGTTGTGGGAAAGGGGGGAGTTGGGTTCGCACCCAAGTCCAAGAACAAGAAGAAGAACAAGGAGAAGAAGAGCAAGACCAATCAACCTCCTCCGCTCACGCAAACCTTTGTGAAGGAGGGAGAAGGTGCTCCTAAGGAGAAGAAGAACAATGGGAAGAGCGGTGAAGCCAAAGAGCGCAACGCCATCTCTTCCAACAAAGCTGGCGACTTTAACCCCTCTTATGGGTTGTGCCGTGCTAGTGATGGACATGTTTATGCTAAATTTGTTGGTACTCCTTATGAGTACATTGAATGGTCTATTTGGGTTCCTAAGACCCTTGTTACTAACATCAAAGGACCCATTACTCAATGGGTACCTAAAACCAAGCATTGATCTCTTGTAGGTCTTTGCTTCCGGTGGGGGATCATGGTTGCTCGATAATGGAGCAACAAATCATATGACCGGGAGCAAGGACTTGGTGGTGGACGTGCACAATATCCCATCTATGCGCACCAATGTCGAATGGGGTGATGCCTCACATTCTAAGGTATTGGGTCTTGGCAAAGTTGTCATTTCTCATGATCTAACGAACGAGAAAGTCATGCTTGTTGAGTCCCTTGCGTTCAATTTACTTTCCGTTCGTCAACTCGCACTCATGGGTTTTGCCACCTTCTTTGATATTGATACCGTGGCCCTCTTGTGGAGCAAGACTCTTAAAGTAGCCTTTGTTGGGCATGTCAAGAACGGTCTCTATGTGGTTAACTTCTCGGAGCAACCCACTAAGACCGCGACATGCCTAATGGCTAAAGTTGACGTGGGATGGCTTTGCCATCGCCGTTTAGCCCACGTTAATATGAGATCTTTGCAAAGTCTTCTCAAGGGGGACCATGTCCATGGACTAACGAATGTTAGTTTTGCCAAAGATCGTGTTTGCAGTGCTTGTATCGAAGGAAAGCTTCATGAGACGGCTCACCCTCCCATGACTATCATCTACTCGAAGAGACCCTTGGAGCTCCTCCACATGGACCTCTTTGGGCCCCCATCCTTTGATAGTCTTGGGGGTAGAAAGTACTGCTTGGTGATAGTGGATGATTATTCAAGATACACTTGGGTATACTTCTTCAAGAGGAAGAGTGAGACCCAACAAACCGTCATCGACTTTGCAAATGAAGCTCAACGTTAACATGATGCAAAGATCTTGACAATAAGAAGTGACAACGGCACCGAGTTCAAGAACTACACCTTGGATGAGTTTCTTAGTGATGAAGGGATCAAGCATCAATATTCTGCACCATATACCCCTCAACAAAATGGTGTTGTGGAGAGAAAGAACCGGACGTTGATGGATGCGGCAAGGACCATGATGGCGGAGTTCAAGTCTCCATACAACTTCTGGGCCAAAGCCATCAACACAGCTTGTCATGCATCCAATCGGCTCTATCTCCGCAAAGGCTTGAACAAGACTCCGTATGAGATACTCACCGGGAACAAGCCCAATCTCAAGTACTTCTGGGTGTTCGGGTGTAAGTGCTCCATTCTCAAGAAAGGTGTTCGTTTGTCTAAATTTGAAGCTAGAGCTCATGAGGGCATATTTGTTGGTTATGCTACAAACTCTCATGCTTACCGTGTTCTCAACAAGTCCAACAGACTCATTGAGGAGACGTGTAACATAGAGTTTGATGAAAATAACGGCTCCCAAGTGGAGCAAAGTGGTACTTGTGATGTAGGTGATGAAATTCCTCCCCAATCCATAAGAAGAATGGGTATTGGTCATATCCTACCCATTGAGGAACCCCTTGTGGCCGAAGGAGAAGGACAACGCTCCACTCAAGTGGAGCCATCACCTCCCCAAGACCCACACACTTCCGAAGAACAAAGTGAAGGCCCTCACTTCATGAACAAGACCAAGGGAAAGATCAACCTCAAGATGGAGGTGAACCTCTAAATGATGCCCAAGGTCAAGTTCTCCCCCTCGAGCAAGTTCAAGATCATGAGCAAGCTCAAGACGGCGCTCAAGATGATCAAGTTAACCTTCCTCCTTCCACACCCGAGGAAGAATTAGAGCGTCGTGCCGTGAAGATTGCTTCCAAACTAACCACACAAGGCCATCTCATGGAAAACGTGGTTGGAAGTCTAAGAAAGGGGGTAAGCACTCGTAGACAATTAGCTAACTATTGTGAACATCATGCGTTTGTCTCTTGTGTTGAACCCCAAAAGGTCTATGAGGCGCTCAAAGACTCGGATTGGCTCAATGCCATGCATGAAGAACTCAACAACTTTGAATACAACAAGGTGTGGAGATTGGTGCCAAGACCTTCGGGGAACCACAACGTCATTGGAACAAAGTGGATCTTCAAGAACAAGCAAGATGCTCATGGGAACATCATTCGCAACAAGGCAAGATTGGTAGCACAAGGCTACTCCCAAGTTGAGGGTATCGACTACGGTGAAACCTTTGCTCCCGTTGCTCGTCTTGAAACCATTCGTTTGTTGATTGCATATGCTTCTCATCACAACTTTAAGTTGCAACAAATGGATGTGAAAAGTGCTTTTCTTAATGGTCCCATTAATGAGTTGGTCTATGTCAAGCAATCCCCCGGGTTCGAGGACCCCTACTTCCTGGATCATGTGTATCAACTCGATAAGGCACTCTATGGCCTTAAACAAGCCCCACATGCATGGTATGACCACCTTACCGAGTTGCTACAAGATCGTGGATTTGAAGTAGGACAAATCGATCCCACTCTTTTTACTAAGAAGGTCAAAGGGGAGTTATTTGTATGCCAACTATATGTTGATGACATTATCTTTGGTTCTCCTAACAAAGCTTTCAATGAGGAATTTGCCGCTCTCATGACCTCCAAGTTCAAGATGTCTTCGATGGGAGAGTTGAAGTTCTTCCTTGGTTTTGACATCAAACAAAGAAGAGAAGGAACCTTCATCAACCAAGCCAAATACACTCAAGACATGCTTAAATGGTTCAAGCTAAGCGATGTCAAGCCGGCTTCTACACCAATGCCTACCAAGTGGCAACTCGACATCGATCCCAATGGTAAAGCGGTGGATCAAAAGGTATATCGCTCCATGATTGGCTCCTTGCTTTACCTTTGTGCATCTAGAACGGATATCATGTTGAGTGTGGGGATGTGTGCAAGGTTTCAAGCCGCACCAAAGGAAAGTCACTATGTGGCGGTCAAGCGAATCTTTCGATATTTGGCTCATACCCCAAACTTTGGCTTATGGTACCCAAGAGGAGCAAATTTCAAGCTTGAAGGGTTTACGGATTCCGATTGGGCGGGAGACAAAGTGGATAGGAAGTCCACTTCCGGAGGGTGCCAGTTTCTTGGGTGCTCTTTGGTGAGTTGGTCTTCCAAAAAGCAAAGTTGTGTGTCTCTCTCGTCCACAGAAGCAGAATATGTGGCGGCCGGTAGTTGTTGTGCACAACTCTTATGGATGAGGCAAACTTTAAAGGAATATGGTGTCATTTGTGACAAAGTGCCTCTTTGGTGTGACAACGAAAGTGCAATCAAGATTTCTCTCAACCCGGTGCAACACTTCAAGACGAAGCACATTGAGATTCGGTATCACTTCATCCGGGATCACATTAGGCAAGGAGAGATCGAGCTCAAGTATGTCAACACTCATGATAACCTTGCAGATATTTTCACGAAACCCTTGGATGAAGCAAGATTTCGCGAGTTAAGGCATGAGCTAAATATCATTGATTCGAGCAATGTGACTTGAACCCTTGCACACCCCACCCCACTCAACTTGGTATCTTGCTTAGATGTAGGCATGGACATAGGGGGAGTGTTGTTCTCTCAATGAACTTTCCCTCCCCCCATTATGCATAAAATGATCAACTCTTTCACAATAGTCATTTTTGATGGTACTTGTGCTTCAAAGACGAGTTTTGGTCATGGGCACAAGGATAATTCTTCGCGGTGCCATACCAATTGACTCAAACATAGGTGGCTCCGGCTACCGCCCTCTCCTGAGAGAGGCCAGAGCTTGCTCTGTTTCGTGTGGTTGTTTGTGTTTGAGTTGTTTCTGGTCTGTTGTGTGTGTGTGTGTTGTCGCGTCGGTCCTCTCGTTCTGTTGGCTTTGCTTTCCATTTCTTTTTGAGCGTTAGCCGTTGGTCTAGAAGCAGCGTGGTTGCTGAAGCAGTACTACTGCCCTCCAGAGCGGTACTACCGCTCCCAGCGGTACTACCGCCCTCCAGAGCGGTACTACCGCTCCTAGCGGTACTACCGCCCTCCAGAGCGGTACTACCGCTGTGAGGCGCGGGCTGGGGGTTATATCGGGGGCAGGGGGAGTTTCTTCTCCCCCATACCCATTCGCTCACCCCTTCACCCCGTTCGTCTCTCTCTTCAGCAACTGGCGCCGCGGGAGGGCTCTGGCGGATCTCCCTCTCCGGGGCGCTCCTCTCCGTTTCCTTCGGTGGAATCGATCCCCACCTTGTCCTCTTGCCATGGATGCCGGTATTGCCCCCGTTCCCCGTTTCCTTTTGTCTAGATTTCCAATCTAGTGTTCTTGGGGCAATAGCAATTGCATCTCTAGATTTTTGTCCAGATCTAGGCTTGAGTAGGATGGAGAATGCTTCTAGACTGTTTGGATTAGTGTTTGGTTGGAGTATTTTTGAGTTTGGTAGGACGGTAGTACCGGATCTGACCATGGTAGTTGGAAACCGTTGTTTCCCCGCCTCGAGCGATACTACCGCTCTCCCAGAGCGGTACTACCGCTGAGAGCGGTACTACCACTCTACCAGAGCGGTACTACCGCTGAGAGCAGTACTACCGCTCTACCAGAGCGGTACTACCGCTTGGAGCGGTAGTACCGCTCAAGGGTCACGGTACTACCGCCCTCTACCCAGTTCCATCATCCTCCAACCTTTCAGTGATCTTTTTGTTCGTGTTTGTGGCTTACGCTCGTTCTTTCTGGTTGTTTTGCGTGTTTGTGTGTGTGGTTCCAGGTGATGAAGTTCCTGAGCATCAGGCTCGTCGTGTCAACCCCGGTCGTGCTTCGTCCAAGCGCTACCGCACCACTGAGCCCACTGAGCCTGCCGGAGGATCTTCCAGTGCTCATCCTCCTCCCCAACTGCAGAAGAAGCCTGGGGTCAAGCCAAAGCAAAGCAAAACCGTGCCAGAAATGCCGCCCAAGGAGTTCTGGGCAAGGCGCCGCCGCAACCCGTATGAGGTCGACCAAGATCCCACTTTGGTCAACCGTTCGTTCTGGAACAGATTCCAGTTTGCCATCTATTTTGATGTCCTCAAAGCCAAGAAGAATCTCTATGTCAACGTGCACTCCATCGACACCGAGCATATGGAGAATGATCCTGACTACTTTGGTGAAGCTCTTCAGATGTGCACTCAACTGAACATTCTCGGGATCATGCAATTCAACAAGGACTGTGATGCTGATATTGTGGCCCAATTCTATGCCACGGTTCACCTTGGGACCGACGAGGACATGACTCTGACTTGGATGACAAATGGCAAGTTACTGTCAGTCAAGTGGAAAGCTTTCATGCAGTTGATTGGGGTGGAAGATCTTGGACTTGAGTCTGCTGTCGGCTTTCGCCCCCACCGTCGTGCCAATGCCACTCACAAGCAAGCTCTGTGGCCCTACTGCACTCCGAGGATCAACCATGAGACGAAGAAGGAGACCTATGACCTGCCTGCCTATCTGGACATTCTTCACCGTATCTTCAGAGAAACGCTTTTCCCTCGCATCGGGAATCTAGACCAGGTTCACTCTTATCTCGTGGACATACTTCTCTTCTGTCAGCGGGAGAAGGGGTAGAGCACCGAAGAGTCCTTGGATATCTCTCATGTTATGTGGTCTGAGCTGGTTTCTGCTATCTCCGAGCACAAGTGCCCGATTTATGGTCCGTTCATTATGCTGCTCATTGAGAAGGCCTGGGATTGTATCTATCCCAAGGTGGTGCTGGAGCTTGGAGACTTGGTTTCTCACGATGTCAAGCGTCTGAGGAAGAAGGATAACTGGGGCACTCAGGCCCCTAGGACTGGAGTTCCTTCATCTGCTGCTGCCATGGAGACTGAGGAGGAGTTTGGGGCTGAGGCTGAGGATGAAGATGATGACTACGTGCCTTCTGAGGCAGAGCCCTCTTGGGCCAAGAAGCTCAAGATCAAGGTGAAGAAGCTGTTCTGCATGGAATCTCACGGTCAGTACATGACTCATGTGGCTGAGAAGATGGCTCGAGGTCGCCACAAGGAGCTCATGCGTCAGATGGGTGCTATTGTGATTAGTGGTTCTGAGGATCAGCTTACTGACGAGGAGGAGTGGATTCAGCAGCACTGCCCCTGGACTGATCCTGATGCTGAGCACTTCCCGGCCGACGATGGCACCGCAGATGATCCCTCTGAGATCTGATGGGTGTCCCTCGTTTACCTTCACCTGGAGCCGTAGCATCACTCCCTCTCCTTTTTGGTGTCTCGCTACCAAAGGGGGAGAGAGTTTAGGGATTTGCGTCTTGTGTCTTTCGTCGTTTGTGTTTGTGCTTTCGTTTGTCGTCTTATTTGGTTTGTGTCTGTGAGTCCTAAGTTCTGGTTCTATCAGTAAGACCTAAGCTCGAGTCATATGGTGTGAGACATATGCTACCTTATCTCTTCGTATCTTTATCTATGTCTATCTAGCTTATGAGTTCCATGCTTATCTTGTTATATATATGTTGCTCTCATATCATGCTTAGGTAGTTGGTCTCTAAAATGTAGGGGGAGCATTGTTTCTGGCTTCTGTGCCGTGCAGTCCAAAGCACCTTTCTAAGTAGCACACATCCAGGGGGAGCCCTTCTACGTTTTAGGACAGTTGTACTTTTGCGCTTATCCTATATCTTTCATATTGTGCAAATCCCGTATTGTCATCAATCCACCAAAAAGGGGGAGATTGTAAGGGCATATTTATTCCCAATATGTTTTGGTGATTGATGACAATGCTTGTGCGGACTAATCGTGTGCGTTAGTTCTTTCAGAGATTCATCCATTGGCACGAGACGATTTCCTCCCCCCCGGTGTTGTAATTCAAGACGGTGTAGCTCCTTCGTTTCGTTGTTGGTGGACTAGTTTCATAAGAGTCACCGTACTATCAAGAGGGGATCCGTTTTGGTAAGACTTGGGTGGAATCACACGTACACATCATTATCACACCCGTCGTCTTTCCTTCCGCATCTCTGGAGCTGCTGTTTTCCCCTTACTATGCTCTGCTTTGCCCTAGCGGTAGAACCGCCAAAAACTCCACAGCGGTAGTACCGCTCTCAGAGCGGTAGTACCGCTTGGGTGTTTCGGCCGTAGTACCGTTGTGCGTCTGGGCTACTTCCGCCTCGATTCTCAAACGAATTTTTCGTGTCGGGTTTTGCGGCACTAAGGGAGGTAGTAGGGGCGGTAGTACCGCTCTAAGCGGTAGTACCGCCCTTCCCTAGCGGTAGTACCGCCCTGGCGACAGGGCCCTGGGCAGCGCGGCAGTCCCGCTGGATCTAAGTGGTAGTACCGCCCTGAGCGGTAGTACCGCTCTTCCCTGGCGGTAGTACCGCCCTGGAGTCAGGGCCCCAGGCAGCGCGGCAATACCGCTAGGTGGAGCGGTAGTACCGCCCGGAGCGGTAGTACCGCCCTTCCCCAGCGGTAGTACCGCTTTGTGCGGGGCTGGTAAGTGGGATAACGGTTGGATTGTTCTTCCCACTATATAAAGGGGTCTTCTTCCCCAAAGTTGACTCACCTCTTTCCCAAAAGCTCCATTGTTGCTCCAAGCTCCATTTTCGCCCGATCTCTCTCCCTAGCCAATCAAACTTGTTGATTTGCTCGGGATTGGTTGAGAAGGCCCAGATCTACACTTCCACCAAGAGAAATTTGATTCCCCCCACTTATCCCTAGCGGATCTTGTTACTCTTGGGTGTTGAGCACCCTAGACGGTTGAGGTCACCTCGAAGCCATACTCCATTGTGGTGAAGCTTCGTGGTGTTGTTGGGAGCCTCCAATTGTTGTGGAGATTGACCCAATCTTGTTTGTAAAGGTCCGGTTGCCGCCTTCAAGGGCTCCAATAGTGGAATCACGGCATCTCGCATTGTGTGAGGGCGTGAGGAGATTACGGTGGCCCTAGTGGCTTCTTGGGGAGCATTGTGCCTCCACACCGCTCTAACGGAGATGTACTTCCCCTTAAAAGGAAGGAACTTCGGTAACACATCCTCGTCTCCACCGGCTCCACTCTTGGTTATCTTGTCCCTTTACTTTTGCAAGCTTACTTGATTTATATCCATTGCTTGCTTGCGTGCTTATTGTCTGTGCATCATATAGGTTGTCCATGTAGTTGCACATCTAGACAACCTATTTCATTGCAAGTTTTAATTTGTTAAAGAAAAGTCTAAAAATTGTTAGTTGCCTATTCACCCCCCCCCCCTCTAGTCAACCATATCGATCCTTTCAGACTCCCCTAGGGTTTTTGGAATATTGTGGTATTTATAGAGCTAAGAGGAGGTTCAGGGGGAACCCGAGGTGGGCAACACCCACCTGGGCGCGCCTGGGCCTCCTGGCGCGCCCTGGTGGCTGCTGCTCCCCTCGAGCAGCCCCCCAGGTGCTTCCTTGGCCCATTGGCTTTCTTCTGGCCCAAAAAAAATCCTCCAGGAGTTTTGTTGCATTTGGACTCCGTTTGATATTGATTTCCTGCGATGTAACAAACATGGAGAAAAAAACAACTGGCACTGGGCACTATGTCAATAGGTTAGTACCAAAAAATGATATAAAATGACTATAAAAGATTGTAAAACATCCAATAATGATAATATAACAGCATGGAACAATCAAAAATTATAGATACGTTGGAGACGTATCAGCTTCCCTAAGCTTAATTCCTTCTCATCCTCGAGTAGGTAAATGATAAAAACAGAATTTTTGATGTGGAATGCTGCCTAACATGTTCATCACATTCTTTTCTTTATTGCGTGGACATAAGGACTTTTATATGATTCAAAGCAATAGTCTAGTTTTGACATGAAAAGACTTTAATACTCAAGCATACCAACAAGCAACTATGTCATCCAAAATATCAACACTAAAGCAAGTTATCCCTAGCCCATCATGCTCAATCATTGATCCATTCATGAAACACACTCGAATATTAGCTACACCCAATGCTCAAATACGATCATAGTGCCCCTTAGTTGGTGCTTTATAAGAGAAGATGGAGACTCAAATTCGAAATAAAAATTGCATAAGTAAAAGAAAGGACCTTCGCGGAGGGAAGTAGTGATTTGTAGAGGTTCCAGAGCTCAAAGCTTAAATTGAGAGATAAAATTATTTTTGAGAGGTATACTTTTCCTACCAACAGAAACAACTTGGAGCATCCCAACACTTTCCATGCTAGATACATCATAGGCGGTTCCCAAACAAAAAATAAAGTTTATTCCTTTTTCCACCATAACTTTCACTTTCCATGGCTAACTGTATCCACGGGTGCCCTCCATACCAACACTTTCCAAGGAATTTATTATTTGACAACATAAAGTAAATTCATTTATTCATTTCAGGACTGGGCATCCCTAGTACCTTTGTCGTACTCTCGTGCAATGACAAGTGAATAAACACTCATCGTGAGAATAACACATCTAGCATGGAAAATATTGGCTACCCATTACTGCCTCGCGAGTAGTAGAGCACACAAAAGAGAAATTTATTTTGAACATTACAGATGGCACATGTAAATTTGCTTATAACAGCATGGAAATACCGCATATAGGTAGATATAGTGGACTCATAAGGCAAAACTGGTTTAAAGAGTTTTGGATGCACAAGTAGTGATCATACTTAGTGCAAAATGAAGGCTAGCAAAAAGATTGAGAAGCGACCAACCAAAAAGCAAAAAATCTTGTACCCAAGCATTAAGCATAAGTAACACCGAATAATGCATCATAAGTAGGATATAAATTACATTGCATAACTATTGACTTTCGTGCTTGCATAAGGAATCACAAACCTTAACATCAATATTCTTACTAAAGCACAATTACTCATCAACATAACTCAAATATCATATCATCATATCTCAAAACCATTACTAAGAATCAAGTTTATTTTGTCCAATGATCTTCATGGAAGTTTTTATTACACCCCCTTGGATATCTATCACTTTGGGACTATTTTCATATGTTGCTTTTGATAAGCTCAAACAAATATAAGTGAAGATCATGAGCATAATTTTTTTTATTTCTCTCAAAATAATCTAAGTGAAGCAAGAAAGAATTTCTTAAAGATTTATTAACTCCCAAATAAATCTAAGTGAAGCATGAGAGCATTTCTTCAAAATTAACAAAGCACACCGTGCTCAGAAAGATATAAGTGAAGTACTAGAGCAAGTCCATGGCTCTAAATATTTAAGTGAAGCATAGGAGCAAGCATAGCATAATTTTTGGCTCTATTAAAAGGGTGAGTCCAGCAAGAATTCAACACTTAAAACACAAAGAAACACAAGCAAAGACTCATATCATACAAGACGCTCCAAGCAAAACTCATATCATGTAACGAATAAAAATATAGTTTCAAGTAAAATACCGATGTTCGTTAGAAGAAAGCAGGGATGCTACTCGGGGGAATCCCCAAGCTTAGTTGATTGCTACTTATTTGAATATTATCTTGGGGTGCCTGGGGCATCCCCAAGCTTAGCCTTTTGCTTATCCTTATTTCTTCATCCATCGTAAGTTAACCCAAAACTTGAAAACTTCAATCAGACAAAACTCAAACAAAACTTCGTGAGATCTGTTAGTATAAGAAACCAAACCACTACTATAAGTATTGTAGCAAACCTATTTTTTTTGAATTATGTCTACTGTATTCCAACTTTTCTATGGCAAAAACTCACCAAAGAAAACCATAGAATCATCAAAACAAGCACACACCGCAAAGAAAACAGAATCTGTCAAAAACAGAGTAGTCTGTAGCAATCTGAATATTTCGAATACTTATGTAACGCCAAAAATTATGAAATAAATTGGTGGACATGAGGAATTTGTTTATTAACCCTCTGCAAAAAGAAGCAACTTAAAATCACTCTTCTGTAAAAAAAATGACAACGAATCTCGTGAGCGCAAAAGTTTCTGTTTTTCAGCAAGATCAAATAAACTTTTACCCAAGTCTTCCCAAAGGTCTTGCTTGGCACAAACACTAATTAAAACACAAAAACACAATCATAACAGTATCGTAATTGTTCTAACACTCAAGAACATAAAGCAAAAATAAAAAATAAATTTTATTCATTGGGTTTCCTCCCAACAAGCGCTATCGTTTTACGCCCCTAGCTAGGCATAACGCGTAGGATCTAAGTGTTGTCATCTTTGGTTCTAGATCCATAAGATGTCCTAATGATTGATTCATATGGTGGCCTAATTCTTGTTCTAGGGAAGTGTTCCATTCCCTTCCTTAGTGGAAATTAAAATTTAATATTGCCTTCTTTCATATCAATCACGTCACCAATAGTACGTAAAAACGGTCTACCAAGAATAATTGGACAAGACAGATTGCTATCAATATCAAGAACAATAAAATCTATGGGCACATAATTTCTATTTGCAAGAATAATAACATCATTAATTCTTCCCATAGGCTTTTCAATAGTGGAATCCTCTAAGTGCAAATTTAATGAGCATTCTTCTATATCGGTAAGACCAAAGCACATCACATAAAGATTTCAGAATTGTAGAAACACTAGCACCCAAGTCACATAAAGCAAAACACTCATAATTTTTAATCTTGACTTTGCTAGTAGGTTCCCATTCATCATGCAACTTTCTAGGAATTGAAACTTCTAATTCCAACTTTTCTTCAAAAGCTTTCATCATGGCATCAACAATATGTTTAGTAAAAGCCTTATTTTGTTCGTAAGCATGGGGTGAATTTATCATGGATTGAAACAAAGAAAATAAAATCAATCAAATAGCAACTATCATAATTAAAGTCTTTGTAATCCAAAATAGTGTGCACATCACTAGTTAAAGTCTTGACCTCTTTAAGCCCACTTTTATCAATTTTTTCAGCAAGATTTTCACCCTCCGAATCATAGGTACACCTTCTAACTAAAGTTGACTCTTCTCGAGTCCCTTTTTCATCAATCTTAACTTTACTGAACAAAGAATCAATAGAAGAAACACCAATCACTTTAAGATCTTCATCACTTTTATCATTAGAAAATGCTTTTTCTAAAAATTCTCTTTTAGCTCTAAGCATAGCGGTTCTTTTCTTACTTTCATCCATAGAAACATAAAGAGCTTTAATTGATTCTTCAACTTTAGGCACAAATTTTTTCATCTTGAGAGTTTCTACATCATGAGAAATTCTATCAACACTTCTAGACAAATCATAAATTTTATTCAACTTTTCTTCTATCGAAGTGTTGAAAGCCTTTTGCATATTGATAAATTGTTTAATATTGCTCTCAAGATCAGTGGCGTTTCTATTATTATTGTAGGTGGGATTACCATAGGAATTACCATAATTATTAGAGGAATTACTAGGAAAAGACCTAGGATTAAAATTACCTCTATAAGCATTGTTATTGAAATTATTTCGCGAGACAAAATTCACATCTATGGCATCACTATTTTGCTCAATCAAAGTGGACAAAGGCACATCATTAAAATCAATAGGAGCACTTTTATTAGCAACCAACTTCATAAGAGCATCAACTTTTTCACTCAAAGAATTTATTTCTTCTACCGAATTGACTTTTTTACTAGTAGGAGCTCTTTCGGTATGCCATTGTGAGTGATTTGCCATAATATTGTCTGGCAATTTAGTAGCTTCACCCAAAGTAATTTTCATAAAAAAAACTCCGCGACGGAATCGAAAAGATTACGAGAAACAAAATTCAATTCGCATAATTTTTTTGCATGATCATCCAAAGATTTAACCCATGAGTTGGGCAATTCCTTAGCATCAATTTCATCCTTTCCCAATATTGTGCAACATGCTCATGTTCAAGTTTCTTGAAATTCATGATCTGGGTTCTAAGGAAAATAATTTTTGCAGGCGGAAAATACTTAGTGATAAAATCATCATTGCACTTGTTCCAATAATCGATACTATTGTGGGGCAAAGAACAAAACCAAATTTTTGCACGATCTCACAAAGAAAACAGAAGTAATTTCAACTTCACAACATCATTTTCCACATCTTTTTTCTTTTGCATATTGCATAATTCCACGAATGTGTTAAGATGGGATGCGGCATCCTCATTAGGAGTACCAGCAAATTGATGTTTCATGACAAGATTCAGCAAAGCAGTATTAATATCACAAGACTCCGCACTAGTGGCAGGAGGAGAAATCGGAGTGCTAATAAAATAATTGTTGTTGGTGATGTCGCTTGAAGCTACATCGGTATTTCCCCAAAGAGGAAGGGATGATGCAGCACAGTGGTGGTAGGTATTTCCCTCAGATATGAAACCAAGGTTATCGAACCAGTAGGAGAACCAAGCAACACAACGTAAACAGCCCCTGCACACAAGTAACAACACCTCGCAACCCGACGTGTTAAAGGGGTTGTCAATCCCTTTCGGGGTACGACGCCTCAAGATAGGTAAAGGATGCGAGGTAAATTTGTAGATGGGGTAAATAGATCGCAGAAAAAATAACTTGCAGCAAGGTATTTTTGTATTTTTTTGGTTTAATAGATCTGAAAAAATAAATGAAAGGAAAAAGTAGATCGCAAGGCAAATATATGAGAAAGAAGACCTAGGGGTCGTAGCTTTCACTAGTGGCTTCTCTCAAGAAAAATAGCAAATGTTGGGTGAACAAATTACTGTTGGGAAATTGATAGAACTTCAAATAATCATGACAATATCCAGGCAATGATCATTACATAGGCATCACGTCCAAGATTAGTAGACCGACTTCTGCCTGCATCTACTACTATTACTCCACACATCAACCGCCATCCAGCATGCATCTAGTGTATTAAGTTCATGGGAAAACGGAGTAATGCAATAAGAACGATGACGTGATGTGGACAAGATCCATTTATCTATTGCGGAAGATATGGATCCCGTCTTTTTATCCTTAGTAGCAACGATACATACATGTCGGTTCCCTTTCTGTCACTGGGATCAAGCACCGTAAGATCGAACCCACTACCGGGCACCTCTTCCCATGCAAGATAAATAGATCAAGTTGTCCAAAAAAACCAAATATCGGAGAAGAAATACTAGGCTATAAGAGATCACGCATATAAGAGATCAAACAACTCAAATAACTTTCTTGGATAAAAACATAGATCTGATCATAAACTCAAAGTTCATCGGATCCCAACAAACACACCACAAAAGACTTACATCATATGGATCTCTAAGAGACCATTTCATTGATAATCAAGAGAGAGAGAGAGAGAGAGAGGAAGCCATCTAGCTACTAACTACGGACCTGAAGGTCTACAAAGAACTACTCACGCATCATCGAAGAGGCACCAATGGAAGTGGTGAACCCCTCTGTGATGGTGTCTAGATTGGATCTCGTGGTTTTGTACTCTGCGGCAGCTCGATGAAAATTTCGTCGACTCCTCTAGGGTTTCTGGAATATTGGGGTATTTATAGAGCAAATAGTCGATCTAGGGGGCACCTGAGGTGGGCACAACCCACCAGGGCATTCCTGGGTCTCCTAGCGCGCCCTGGTGGGTTGTCCCCTCCTCGGGACTCCCCCTAGGTGCAACCAGGGCCCGTTGTGTTCCTTCTGGCCCATAGAAAATGATCGTAAATTGGCGTGGCATTTGGACTCCATCTGATACTGATTTCCTGCAATGTAAAAAACATGCAGAAAACTGCAACTGGCACTTGGCACTATGTCAATAGGTTAGTACCAAAAAATGATATAAAATGATTATGAAACATCCAAGATTGATAATAAAACAACATGGAATAATCAAAAATTATAGATACGTTGGAGGCGTAACAGCATCCCGAAGCTTAACTCCTGCTCGTCCTTGAGTAGGTAAGTGATAAAACAGAATTTTTGATGTGGAGTGTTGTTTATCATGTCATATAATATTCTTTTCTTCATAGAATGGACATTTGGACTTTTATGAGATTCAAAGCAATAGTCTAGTTTTGACATAATAATTTAAATACTCAAGCATATCAACAAGCAACCATGTCTTTCAAAATATAAATGCTAAAACAAGTTATCCTTAGCCCATCATGCTCAAACATTGATCCATTAATGAAACACACTCGAATATTACCTACACCCAATACTGTCCCCCAGTTTGTGCTTTTATAAGAGAGGATGGAGACTCAAATTTCAAAATAAAAATTGCATAAAGTAAAAGAAAGGCCCTTCGCGGAGGGAAGTAGTGATTTGTAGAGGTGCTAAAGCTCAAAGCAAAAAATTAGAGATAAAAACATTTTGGGAGGTGTATCCATCCCACCAACGAAAATGACTTGGAGCATCCCAACACTTTCCATGCTAGATATATCATAGGCGGTTCCCAAACAGAAAATAAAGTTTATTCCTTTTTCCACCATAACTTTCACTTTCCATGGCTAGCCGTATCCACGGGTGCCCTCCAACTAACACTTTCCAAGAAATTTATTATTTGACAACAAAAATTAAATTCATTTTTGCATTTCGGGACTGGGCATCCCTGATACCTTTGCCTTACTCTCGTGCAATGACAAGTGAATAAACACTCATCATGAGAATAACACATCTAGCATGGAAATTATTTGCTACCCCGTTACCGTTCTGTGAGCGAAACAATCACACAAAAGAGAAGTTCATTTTGAAAATTAGAGATGGCACATGCAAATTTGCTTAGAACGGAAAAAGAATACCGCATATAGGTAGATATAGTGGACTCATGTGGCAAAACTGGTTTAAAGGATTTTGGATGCACAAGTAAGGTCATACTTGGTGCAAACTGAAGGCTAGCAAAAAGATTGAGAAGCGACCAACCAAGAAACGCATAATCTCAGAAGCAAGAATTAAGCATAATTAATACCCAATAATGCACCACAAGTAGGATATAATTTCCATTGCATGATTATTGACTTTCGTGCATGCATAGGGAATCACAAACCTTAACACCAATATTCTTACTTGAGCACAATTACTCATCAACATAACTCACATATCACACAATCGTATCTTAAAACTATTACTAAGAATAAACTTTATTTTGTCCAATGATCTTCATGACATTTTTTTCTTTATCCTTCTTAGATATCTATCACTTTGGGACTAATTTTCATGTGTTGCTTTCCATGAGCTCAAACAAATATAAGTGAAGATCATGACCATAATGTATTTTCTTTATCTCAAAATAATTTAAGTGAAGGAAGAGACAATTTCTTCCAAATTTTACTAACTTTCAAATAAATCTAAGTGAAGTAAGAGAGCATTTCTTCAAAAATACTAAGAACACCGTGCTCAAAAAGATATAAGTGAAGCACTAGAGCAAGTTCGTTGCTCATAAAAATTTAAGTGAAGCATAGAGAACAATTCTAACAAGTCATGGCATAATTTTGGCTCTCTCAAATAGGTGTGTCCAGCAAAGATTGATGACTTAAAACACAACATAAAACAAGCAAAGACACGTATCATACAAGACGCTCCAAGCAAAACACATATCATGTGACAAATAAAAATATAGTCTCGAGTAAAATACCGATGGTTGTTAGAAGAACGAGGGGATGCCAATCGGGGGCATCCCCAAGCTTAGTTGGTGGCTCATTCTTGGATAATAGCTCGGGATGCTGGGGCATCCCCAAGCTTAGGCTCTTCTATCCTTCTTTCATCCATCGTAAGATAACCCAAAACTTGAAAACTTCAATCACACAAAACTCAACAAAACCCTTGTGAGATCCGTTAGTAAAAGAAAGCAAACCACTACTATAAGTGTTGTGTCAAACCAATTCTTATTTTGTTTTTGTATTATATCTACTATATTCCAACTTTTCTATGGCAAAAACTCATCAAAAAAACCATAGAGCCATCAAAATAAGCACACGACACAAAGAAAAAGAATCTGTCAAAACAGAACAGTTTGTAGTAATCTGGAACTTTCGAATACATCGGTAACTCCAAAAATTCTACCAAATTCGGACGACCAGATTAAGTTGTATATTAATCTTCTGCAAAAAGAATCAGGGCAAAATATCTTTTCTGTGATTTATGATAATTATTTTCGTGAGCACAAAGTTTTTGTCTTTTTCAGCAAGATCAAACAACTATCACCCCAGAAGATCCTAAAGGCTTTACTTGTCACAAACACTAATTAAAACACAAAAAACACAATCATACCCGTATCATAATTGTGTTAACACACAATAACATAAAGCAAAAAGCAAAAATAAATTGTATTCATTGGGTTGCCTTCCAACAAGCGCTATCATTTTACGCCCCTAACTAGGCATAATATTTTATTGATGCTCACATGAAAGATAATAACTGAAACACAAAGAGAGCGTCATAAAACATGTGACAGGCATACTTAAGTCTAACATACTTCCTATGCATAGCCATTTTATAGGAAAACAAATTATCAAGACAATCAATTTCTAGCATATGCAAAGAAGAAGAAAGAAACAATAACAATCTCAACATTAAGAGAGGAAATTTAGTAACATGGCAATTTCTACGACCATATTTTCCTCTCTCATAATAATTACATGTAGGATCATAATCAAATTCAACAATATAACTTTCACATAAAATACTCTTTTCATGATCCACATGCATGCAAAGTTGACACTCTTCCAAAATGGTGGGATTAACATTAACTAAAGTCATGACCTCTCCAAACCCATTTTTATCAAAAATTTCATAAAATTGAAAATTCTCTAAAGTAGTGGGATCTAAAGTTGACACTCTTCCAAACCCACTTTCAATATTATTGCAAACACTATTATCAATCTCATATTCATCACGGGGCTTAAATAATTTTTTCAAGATCATAAGAAGAAGAACCCCAATCATGATCATTGCAATAAGTAGTGGACATAGCAAAATTAGCATCCCCAAGCTTGGGGTTTTGAATATTATTAGCACAATTGACATTAATAGAATTTATAGTAAAATCATTGCAATAATGATTTTCATTCAAAGAGCTATCATGAATCACTTCATAAATTTCTTCATCACGATTTTCAGATTTGTTGGTGTTCTGGGAATGGGGGTCCCCAGACTTGCCTGCCTGCGGCCCGCACCTTGGCTCAATCGATGGCCCAGTGCGGCCCATCTTCATCAACCCAAGCACTCAAGACCCTTGCGAGGGGCCAAGCCTCGCGGGGCGGACGACACAAGGCCTCCTCAGGAGTGGCCTCACCAGGCGGGCTCGTGAGGAGGTGGAGAGATCAAGGCAAGGGGTACCTCGCGAGGTGCCCATGACGCAAGCCATGATGATCAAGGCCAGGCGGGCGCCAGCCAGCATAGTGTCCTCATTTCTTCTTTGGTGCAAAGGAGGCAAGCGCAGGCGCGGAGTACTGAGGCATCAGGCAAAGGTTTCCATATCGGTGCAACAAGACCAAGACCAGCAGAGCGGCAGGACGAAGGTCACCGTGGAGCCCAAGACGGCGTCATCATCAACACATTTGGCAGGCGAAGACCACCTTTAGTCACGATAGTTTGTACTAGCTGTCCCCTTTCAAAATGGCCGTTGTTGGATCCCTTCCCTCTCAATATTTGGGAAGAGGACTAGGGCCTCTATAAATAGGGCTAGCCACCACCATAGAAGCAACCTGAACCTAACTGATCGGATCAAAGCTGGTCGAGACCCAGATCAGATCCTGGCCAAGCAGAACATCACGCCACCACAAGAACACCTCTCCTCGCGAGGCTATTCTTCCCCTGTAGTGTTCATCATCAGTCCAAGAGGCAATCCACCACACCACACTAGAGTAGGGTATTACACCAAAATGGTGGCCCGGACCAGTATAAACCTTGTGCCTCTTGTGTTGTGAGTTCATCGATCTAGTTAGGGATCGCGGCGAGGCTGAGGGCGTGAATCGGTAGGAGGAGATCTTCATGCGCACCCCAGAGTTCGAACCTTAAGGGTATTGCCGAAACCCGATATCCGACATTTGGCGCGCCGGGTAGCACTACAAAGAAAAGACACATCCGTGACATTTTGGGTCGAACGAAGTTTTTTTCTGTCATACTTATGACACTTCTATGACGATAATTGTGACAAAACCTGGTATCATCATAGATGTGGTGGGATCCTACTTCTATGACAAAAAATCATGATAGAAAATGTGCTTTTCGTCCTGGGCGGGCCATAGACGCAGCTGCATGACATTCTTTGGGTCGTCCATGACAGAAAAACCGTGGTAGAAGCAAGGGCGAGGAAAATTTCGGCGAGTTCCCGGTTACGGTGAGTGGTCGGGGGCCGAGCGATGCGCGTTTCTCTCGTATACGTACGCGCGTGTGTGCGAGGTGTTGGCTCTAACTGAACCTGAGAAAGGCGTTGGGCTCTAACTGAACCCGAGCGATTGCACTGCAGGTTACGCATTACTGAACCCGAGCGATCGATCGATGGTTGTTAACTGAACCCGATCGAGCGATTCCTTCGCTACTGCTGCTAACTGAAGCCGATCGATGCTGCCTCTGGATGAATAGTGAGCGTTGCGAGGGAGGGGGGTTTGGATGAACAGTGAGCGGTGGGGGTGGATGAACAGGACCCCGTGGCGTTGCCTCTGGATGAACAGGACCCCGATCGATCAAGCCGGTTGGGGCTGGATGAACAGGACCCCGTGGAGGGCTGGATGAACAGGACGACCCCGTGGAGGGCTGGATGAACAGTAGACGGTGGAGGGGTGGATGAACAGTATCCCGTGGAGGGGTGGTTGAACAGGAGCCCGTGGAGAGGGGTGATTGAATAGTAGCCGGTGGAGTAGTGCGCATTTGAGGCTGGATGAACAGGAGCCCGTGGATGAATAGTCGCAGGTGGAGGCTGGTGGAGGTCGACGGTGGATGAACAGTAACCCGTTGAGGCTGGAGGAGGTCGATGGTGGAGATGAACAGTATCCCGTGGAGTCCCGTTTTGCGGTACGCCACACCCCTCCCGATCAACAGGACCGCGTTTCGACCGTAGGAGGTCCAACACAAGTCTGTTTCCTCCGTTTTGCGGTACGCCAGACCCCTCCCGATGAACAGGATCCCGTTCGAACGTGGCCGGTCGAACACAAGGCCGTTTCCTCCGTTGTGCGGTACGCCATGCCTCGTTTCCATCGCCTGTTCCGTCCAAGCCGGTTAGCTCCCACGCGTTCCGTTGCCGCCCGATGAACACAACGCATTCCTTTGCCTCCCCATGAACACGACGCATTCCTTTTTTTGCGTCGACATGACGCATTCTGTTGCCTCCCCATGAACACGACGACGACGCAGTTTCTCCGTTCCAACCCAGCCATGTACACGAGCCCTGGCCGTACATATGCGCGAGTCGGTGTTTAAGACCCCGCCTGTATGTACGTACGTTGCCGTATTTTCTTTCTTGCACCCTGGCCGTGGTACGTACGTGTACATGCTACGTGTGCGCCTCTACTACGACATGTGCACGCCTCTACTACGACACATGCGTGCCTCTACATCGACCAGTATATATGTACATACACGTTCGCGACCAGAATGACAACGCTACGTACGCTTCGACCAGGTGGGTCACGACTCCTAGGCACTTCCTTGCGTGCGAAGATGTAGCTGGTGGGTCCCAGCAGTCAGGGGGGCGAATCATTTTTTTTGCCTGGATGCACTTCCTTGCGTGCGAAGGTGTAGCTGGTGGGTCCCAACAGTCAGGGGGGAAATGTTTTTTTTGCGAAATACGGTGGCCCATCCGGTGGGTCCCCGCTGTCAGGTGGAGGAATAATTATTTTGCACGTAATAACGAGGCACTTCCTTGCGGCCGCCATGGACCCAGCTGTCAGCCTCTCCACCTACAGTACTCTTCCTATGGAAGTCTTTCCTTGACCATGTTGACCACACCGCACGGAGAGCACCAGGGCAGTGGACGACGGCGAGGCCTAGGAAGGGGACGACGCGGAGACGGGGAAGACGCGACAGCGGAAGCCCGCGCGGGAGGAGTACGAGGGTTCACTGGTTCGGCTGCAGTGTGAGGTTGCCGTCACCGCAGGGCCTGGCCAGCTGTGGGTATAGTAGGGTACGGTGAGGCCTCCGCGGCAGCACAGCCGGCCATGGGAGGCAGGAGCATGCGGCACGACCGGTGCTGCTTTGGGCGGCTGGAGCAAGAAGACCAGAGGTTGAAGAAGCACTACGGCCGTTGGATGGACATCGTACGGTCACTGGAGCTAGAATTGTTCATATTGACTAAGTTGACAAAGCCCTCCGTCCTCGTCAACTTAGTAGGCCCCCAAGTCAGCCTCCCACCAAGGTGGCTACCAGCTAGCAGGGGGAATATTCATTTTTTTGTGCGTAATAAGGAGGCACTTCCGGTGGGTCCGAGCTGACAGTGGGGGAACATTTTTTTGCGAAATACGGTGGCCCGTCCGATGGGTCCCAGCAGTCAGGGGGGGAAAATTCGCGAAATAATAGTGGCCCATCCGGTGGGTCCTAATACGTCTCCAACGTATCTATAATTTATGAAGTATTCATGCTATTATATTATCTATCTATGATGCTTTATAGGCATTTATATTTCATTTTATATGATTTTTGGGACTAACCTATTAACCTAGAGCCCAGTGCCAGTTTTTGTTTTCTCCTTGTTTTTGTGTTTTATAGAAAAGGGATACCAAACGGAGTCCAATTGACGTGCTAATTTTTGAGGATTTTTTATGGACCAAAAGAAGACCATGGAGCATCGTAGTTGGGCCAGAAGAGTCCCGGGCTGCCCACGAGAGTGGGGGGCGCCCCCCTAGGGCGCGCCCCCCTATCTCGTGGACAACCCGGAGACCCCCCAGACGTGAAACCAACGCCAAAAATTCCTATGAATACAGAAACCTTCGGGAATTAACCTAGATCGGAAGTTCTGCCGTCGCAAGCCTCTGTAGCCACGAGAAATCAATCTAGGCCCTCTCCGGCACCCTGCCGGAGGGGGCCATCATCACTGGAGGCCATGGAGGAGGATCTCGGAGGGGCCATCATCGCCATGAAGGCCAAGGACCAGAGGGGGAAAGCCATGGAGGAGGAAGCACAAGGGGGAGAACCTCTCCTCCTCTCTCTTAGTGGCACCGGAGTGCCATCGGGAGGGGAATCATCGCCATGGTGATCGTCTTCATCAACATCACCATCATCATCACCATCCTCATCTCTTTTACGCGGTCCACTCTCCCACACCCTGCTGTAAACCCTACTTGAACATGGTGCTTTATGCTACATATTATGATCCAATGATGTGTTGCCATCCTATGATGTTTTGAGTAGATATCTTTTGTCCTTGGGTTGATTGGTGATCTAGATTGGTACGAGTTGTATGTTTTATTTTTGTGCTGTCCTATGGTGCCCTCCGTGTCGCGCAAGCGTGAGAGATTCCCGCTGAAGGGTGTTGCAATACGTGCATGATTCACTTATAGTGGGTTGCGTGAGTGACTGAAACACAAACCCGAGTAAGGGGGTTGTTGCGTATGGGATAAAAGGGGACTTGATGCTTTAATGCTATGGTTGGGTTTTTACCTTAATGATCTTTAGTATTTGCGGATGCTTGCTAGAGTTCCAATCATAAGTGCATATGATCCAAGTATGGAAAAGTATGTTAGCTTATGCCTCTCCCTCATATGAAATTGCAATGACGACTATCGATCTTGTTAACAATTTCCTAGAACAATTCCGCACACCGATCCACCATTATTCCACACTCGCTATTTATATTATTTAGTATTATATTCTAACTTTATTATAACAGCACCTACTTTTATGTTTTAGCTCTCTGATACCATACAAAGTTATCCTCTTTATACCCACAACACAGTTTTATTTCTTGTTTCTAGTTGGAAGCAAACGTTCGGTGCACGTAGAGTCATATCAGTGGAAGATAGGGCTTGAGAGAATATTGATCTTACCTTTGACTCCTTGTGGGTTCGACACTCCATACTTATCACTTCCACCTTTGGGTATTGCTACGATGATTCCCTGCACTTGGGGATTATCAAGCTCTTTTCTGGCGCCGTTGTCGGGGAGCAATAGCGTGGGGTTGATATTCTCGTGTGTGCTTGTTTGCTTTCTTCACTAAGTAGATTTTGTTTTTCCTTTTTGTTTATGTTTAGTTGTGGGTGAAACATACAATTTTTTTAAAAAAGAATGAAAATACCAAAAAAGAATTACTTGCCTCGCATGCCTAAAAAGTTTTTCAAAAAAGAGAAGTGATTGGAAAGTTATGCATTGAAGAAGTGAGGGTCGACCTTGAGCACTTGTGTTCATGCTCAAGGAAACAATGTAGAATTTTTCATGGAAGTTTCTCTGTAAATAATTATCCCCTTGTATATAACCATTGTATTATAAAAATATTGTGCCAAGCTTTGGTTTTAGTATGATAAGATTGCTTGCTTACTATGTGCAGAACAAAAACAGAAATGTTGGCTGTAGTGCATGAATTTACATTTTTTTACTGGAAAGTCAAATGGGTCTGAAACGTTTTGTACATTACTTCTGTACAAATTTTTCAAATTGTCAAATTTATTTCATAATTTTTGGAGTTACAGAAGTTTACTAAACTTCCAGATTACTACAGACTGTCCTGTTCTTGACAGATTCTGTTTTTCATGTGTTGTTTGCTTATTTTGATGCATCTATGGCTAGTATGTAGGGTATGAACCATAGAAAAGTTGGAATACAGTAGGTTTAAAACCAATATAAACAAAGAATGAGTTAATTACAGTACCTTAAAGTGGTAGTTTGCTTTATTACACTAACGGATCTCACAAGTTTTTGTTCAAGTTTTTGTGAATGAAGTGTTTGAAGAACGAGGAGTTACCGATGTGAGAAGAATAAACAGAGACAAGAGTTCAAGATTGCGGATGACCAAGGCACCCCAAGTAAATATTTCAAAGGATACTCAAGCATCTAAGCTTGGGGATGCCCCGGTTGGCATCCCATCTTTCTTCTCCAACAAATATCGGTATACCTTGGTTTTTGTTTTGTTCACATGATTTGCGTCCTTTCGGTTTTAGTTTTCTTTAAGTATCATGCTAGTATGAGATAGCTCTTCATTGATTTATAGAATACTTCATGTTCTTCACTTATATCTTTTAAGTATGATCTTATAGAATTGCTCTTTGTGCTTCACTTAAATCGTTTGAGTATGGTTTTATAGAATGCTTCGTGCGCTTCACTTATATATTTTGAGCCTGGATATTGGTTGGTCTATAGAACGCTCTAGGAACTTCACTTATATCTTTTGGAGTATGAATAATACTATAATTTAAAGTGGGTTTGGAAGAGTGTCAACTTTAGGAATTAGTGATCCCACTATCTTGGATGGTGTTGAATCTCTGTACGATATTTATGAAAGTGGATTTGGAAGAGTGTCAACTTTAGTTAGTATTCCACTATTTCGGAAGAGGTTCCAATTGAGTATGAGAACAAAGTTGTTATCCATGATGCTACTTAATACTATTATGAGGGAGGAATATATGCTTGTAGGAGTTGCCATAATATCAAGTTTCCTCTCTATGTGCTTAAAGTTTTGAAGTTATACTTGTTTTGCCTTCCTATGCTAGTTGACTTTTGTTCCTATAAATTTTGTGCTCACAAAATCCCTAGGCATAGTAAGTGAGTTAGAGTTAAATGTGCTAGTCTTATTCTTCATGATGCTCTATTTGTGTTTCAACTCTTTTCTTTTATGCGAGCATCATTGAAATCATCGTGCCTAGCTAAAAGGCATTAAAGAAAAGCGCTTGTTGGGAGACACCCAATATTTATCCTTACTGTTTTTGTGTGTCTACATGATTAATCAACTGTAGTAATCATTTTTTATACCTTTTGTTTCAATAAAGTGCCAAGTAAGACCTTTGGGAAGACTTGGGTGAAAGTTAATGTGATCTTGCTGTAAAAACAGAAACTTTGCGCTCACGAGATTAGCTGTCATTTTTTACAGAAGAGTGCTTTTGAGTTGATTCTTTCTGAAGAAGATTAATAGACAAATTTCTCACGTTCACCAATTTATTTAATAATTTTTTGAGTAGCATAAGTATGTTTATTGTTCAGATCATTACAGACTATTCTGTTTCTGACAGATTCTGTTTTCACTGCATAGTTTGCTTGTTTTCTATTTTCTATGGCTTATATTTCTCAATATAAATTGTAGAAATGATATGGTACAGTAGGAATTATGTGAAAACAATTATGAACCTTGTATTTTACAGTACCAAAGTGCATGGTTTACTCTTTATCATACTAACCTATCTCACGAAGTTCCATTAAGTTTTGTGTGATTGAAGTTTTCAAGTTTTGGGTGAGATATCGATATGAGGAGAATAAGGAGTGGAAAGACCCTAAGCTTGGAGATGCACAAGGCACCCCAAGGTAATATTCAAGGAAGACTCAAGCGCCTAAGCTTGGGGATGCCCCGGAAGGCATCCCCTCTTTCGTCTTCAAAACTATCGGTATACCTTGCTCGGAGCTATATTTTTATTCGTCACATGATATGTGTTTTGCTTGGAGCGTATTTTCAATTTTACTTTCTGTTTGAATAAAATCATTGGATCTGAATTATTGAGTAAAAAAAGGGAAACCTCCCATGGCTAGTTAATTATTTGACTACTCAGTGTCCTTCACTCATATCTTTTGGAGTAGTTTGTCATTTACTCATGTGCTTCATGTATATCCTTTGAGTAAATGGGGGAATGAATTGAATGTCATAAATCTGAATTTTTATATGTTTCATATGCTTATAACATGGTTAGTGATGACTTCACACATAGAAAGTATGAGGCATAAAAGTTGTTGAGAGTTGGCAAACGTAGTTTTGGTCATCGTTGCAATTAATAGGAAGTAATAAGGAAAGAGAGGTTCACATACAAATATATTATCTTGGACATCTTTTATGATTGTGAAGCACTCATTAAGTATGACATGCTAAAAGAGTTGATGTTGGACAAGGAAGACAATGTAATGGTTTATGTTTTCCGACATCTCAGTTAAAGTATATTGTCATTGACCTTCCAAAACATGTTGAGCTTGCCTTTCTCCCTCATGTTAGCCAAATTCCTTGCACTAAGTAGAGATACTACTTGTGCTTCCAAATACCCGTAAACCCAGTTTTGCCATGAGATTCCACCATACCTACCTATGGATTGAGTAAGATCCTTCAAGTAAGTTGTCATTGGTGCAAGCAATAAAAATTGCTCTCTAAATATGTATGACTTATTAGTGCAGAGAAAATAAGCTTTGTACGATCTTGTTGTGGAAATAATAAAAGCGACGGACTACATAATGAAGGTCCACATAAAAGGGGCAATATAAAGTGACGTTCTTTTGCATTAAGATTTTGTGCATCAACCCTAAACGCGCATGACAACCTCTGCTTCCCTCTGCAAAGGGCCTATCTTTTACTTTATGTTTTTTACTTTATGCTTGAGTCAAGATGAGCCTCACCTTTCCCTTTTTCATTTTATCCTTTGGCAAGCCCCTCGTGTTTGGAAGATCATGATATATATATCCAATTGGATGTAAGTTAGCATGGGCTATTATTGTTGGCATCACCTAAAGGTGAATACGTTGGGAGGCAACACAATAAGCCCCTATCTTTCTCAGTGTCTGGCTGAAACTCCATAACCACAAGTATTGCGTGAGTGTTAGCAATTGTACAAGACTATATGATAGTTGAGTATGTGGACTTGCTGAAAAGCTCTATTCTTGACTCTTTCTGATGTTATTATAAATTGCAATTGCTTCAATGACTGAGATTATAGTTTGTTAGTTCTCAATGAAGTTTCTGAACCATACTTGACATTATGAATAGATTGTTACTTGATCATGAAAACTTTTATGAGATAAGCCACTATTATGACACATATTGATGCTAGAAAAGGTGATTGAAATTATCATTGATTAAACTTGTGCACCTGCTAGCATTCACACTTCATAAATTATTTCTTTTATCATTTACCTACTTGAGGACGAGCAGGAACTAAGCTTGGGGATGCTGATACATCTCCAACGTGTCTATAATTTATAAAGTATTCATGCTATTATATTATCCATCTATGATGTTTTATAGGCATTTATATTTCATTTTATATGATTTTTGGGACTAACCTATTAATCTAGAGCCCAGTGCCAGTTTCTGTTTTCTCCTTGTTTTTGTGTTTTACAGAAAAGGGATACCAAACGGAGTCCAATTGACGTGCCAATTTTTGAGGATTTTTATGGACCAAAAGAAGACCACGGAGCATCGGAGTTGGGACAGAAGAGTCCCGGGCTGCCCACGAGAGTGGGGGTGCCCCCCCTAGGGCGCGCCCCCCTATCTCGTGGACAGTCCGGAGACCCCGCCCCCCCTGACGTGAAACCAACGCCAAAAATTCCTATAAATACAGAAATCTTCGGGAATTAACCTAGATCGGAAGTTCCGCCGCCGCAAGCCTCTGTAGCCACGAGAAATCAATCTAGGCCCTCTCCGGCACCCTGCCGAAGGGGACCATCATCACCGGAGGCCATGGAGGAGGATCTCGAAGGGGCCATCATCGCCATGAAGGCCAAGGACCAGAGGAGGAAAGCCATGGAGGAGGAAGCACAAGGGGGAGAACCTCTCCTCCTCTCTCTTGGTGGCATCGGAGTGCCATCGGGAGGGGAATCATCGCCATGGTGATCGTCTTCATCAACATCACCATCATCATCAGCATCCTCATCTCTTTTACGCGGTCCACTCTCCCACACCCCGCTGTAATCCCTACTTGAACATGGTGCTTTATGCTACATATTATGATCCAATGATGTGTTGCCATCCTATGATGTTTTGAGTAGATATCTTTTATCCTTGGGTTGATTGGTGATCTAGATTGGTACGAGTTGTATGTTTTATTTTGGTGATGTCCTATAGTGCCCTCCGTGTCGCGCAAGCGTGAGGGATTCCCGTTGTAGGGTGTTGCAATACGTGCATGATTCACTTATAGTGGGTTGCGTGAGTGACTGAAACACAAACCCGAGTAAGGGGGTTGTTGCGTATGGGATAAAAGGGGACTTGATGCCTTAATGCTATGGTTCGGTTTTTACCTTAATGATCTTTAGTATTTGCGGATGCTTGCTAGAATTCCAATCATAAGTGCATATGATCCAAGTATGGAAAAGTATGTTAGCTTATGCCTCTCCCTCATATGAAATTGCAATGACGACTATCGATCTTGTTAACAATTGCCTAGAACAATTCCGCACACCGATCCACCATTATTCCACACTCGCTATTTGATTTTATTTAGTATTATATTCTAACTTTATGATAACAACACCTACTTTTATGTTTTAGCTCTCCGATACCATACAAAGTTATCCTCTTTATACCCACAACACAGTTTTATTTCTTGTTTCTAGTTGGAAGCAAACGTTCGGTGCACGTAGAGTCATATCAGTGGCAGATAGGGCTTGAGAGAATATTGATCTTACCTTTGGCTCCTTGTGGGTTTGACACTCCATACTTATCACTTCCACCTTTGGGAATTGCTATGATGATTCCCTGCACTTGGGGATTATCAGGTCCCTGCTGTCAGGTGGAGGAATACTTATTTTCCGTGTAATAAGGAGGCATTTCCTTGTGTGCGGTCGTGGACCCAGCTGTCAGCCTCTCCACGTACAGTCCACTTCCGATGGATGTCGTTCATTGACCACGTTGACCAGGCCGCGCCGAGAGCACCAGGGCGGTGGACGACAGCGAGGCCTAGGAAGGGAACGAGACGGAGCCAGGGAATACTCGGCAGTTGTTTCCCACACGGAGGAGTACGAGGGTTTACTGGTTCGTCTGCCGTCCCCGGAGAATGACAACAGGTGTGGGTGAGTAGAGGGATGGCTAGGCCAGTGATGGGAGTACGGTGGGGCCGTGAGGCCTGCGCGGCAGCATAGCCGGCCGCGGGAGGAGGGAGCAGGCAGTCTCGCCGGCGCTTGTTTGAGCGGCTGGAGCATGAAGAGCAGAGATTGAAGAAGCACGACAGCCGTTGGATGGACATCCAACAGTTACTACTCTCGTGTGTTGACTAACTTGATCAGGGCGTTGCGTGTGCGTCAACCTTTTTTTTTATGAAAGCATACGCGTCAACCTGTCGTAGGCGCACAAGTCAGCCACAAATTTGTGGGAAACAACATACAACCCATCTGCCATTATTTCTAATAATGTACAACCCATTTGCTAATTCTTAAGAATTTTTTTGGAGCCCATCTTCTTTTTGTTAGCATTACACCCCATATTGTGGCCACGGTTAAAAAGTATATGAAATTTTGCATATTTAGGTGCGGTCAACTGTTTTTAATCCAGAAATATCGATTCACATTCCAACTATTTTGAAAAATAATTTATATAAATATAAAATCCAAATAATTGTCCACGCATAAAATTCAATGGAATTTAAAATCTTGTAATGAAAAAAAGTTGAAACTAATTCCTGGTTTGATGTGTTTTAAAAATGTACAGGCCATTTCTGGGCAAACCGAATGAAACTCTCCTCGTCTTGAAAGAATTGCAGCCCAGCAGGGCCGATAAAGCAAGTAGGCCTCGTTTGGGTATTTCTTTAAAAAATAGAACTAGGCTAGCCATTTTCAGCAAGAAAAAAACACAACTGGGCTCATGATGTGGTAAAAATAAATAAAACCCTGGCTAGATGGGCCACAGCCCCCGCACAGCCCCGTTGTTACCCTCATCCATCGATAAAACTAGTATAAATAACAACTGGTTGTTCCCCCAAAAAACTGCGCAACCTGTTGGGTCCCTGGTGTCAGCCGCTCGTAGTGTAATTCTCTCATTTATTGACTACGTTGACAATGGCGTGAGCCCCAGATGTCCAACCATTAGGAGGAACCATATTTTTGGGCTTGTAATATAGAGGCACTTGCTTGCGTACTGCCATGATGCTGGTGGGTCCCTACTGTCATCCTCTCCATGTACAGTCATCTCCTTGTTCCTCTCGGTTGTTCACGACGTTGACAAGGCAAGAGGGCGGCGCACCGCGCACGGCGAGCAAACCAAGGCCGCAAGGCGGAGGACAACGGCGAGGCCTTGGACGGAACGAACATGAGCCGTGGAAGATGCGTTGGTCCATTCGTAGGCGGAGGGGAGTACGAGGGTTGACTGGTTCGGGTGCGGGTGCGTGTTGGGGCTGACATCGCTGGAGAATAACAGGACGTGTGGGGGAATAGAGGGAGGGACTGACCAACGCTGGAGGGTACGTACGGTAGGGCGGCGGAGGCACAGCTAGCCATGGGAGGCGGGAGCAGGCGGAGCTGACGGGGTGGTTTGGTTTGGGCAGCTGGAAGAAGAAGAAGACAAGAGATAGAAGATACACAACAGATGTTGGATGTCAATCCAACGGCTGGTAGGCAGAATCGTTTGTTGACTGTCTAGTAAGTCGACACCACCTTCGATAGGCTATTTCCTCGCGGGTCCCAATTGTTAGAATCCAAATCTGTCACGGTCATGCAACCTTTCCTATGAAAATTTACATCCCATTTGATGTGCTAGTTCGAAATAAGTTTGTGGGTGCTGGTGGGGGCTAATCACTTGGCTTCTGTAATGCACAGTGAGCTCAAGCAGCCGGCGAGAGTGATGTTATTTCCCTTGGTTGGGATTTTTTACGATATTTCACTCTAAATTAAACGAATGGCAAGCCATTTGCCTTGTTTCAAAGAAAATATGACAGTCACAGCCGAGTTGAAAAGGGCAGGAACATATAACTCCAACTTACAAACTGTACAAAAGCACGAGGGTTAATTGTTCATCAGGTTTACAAAAAACCCAGGTTGAAAAGGGCAACAACATCTAACTCCAACACCGTTTTCAGTAGTCACAGTCAAATGGATCGGCCAGGTCCATAGAATGAACATCCTGGGTCGTAAAATTTACTAGATTATGACCACAATGTGTTGTAAATAGAAGCCCGACACATTTAGAAGCTCTTTTGCCCACCTGAAACTCCTTTTTTTGCTCTTCGACATACCCATCCATCAAAACCATGCTGCTGATAAACTTAAGCCTGACGGACAGTAGTAACCTCGCATTCAGCAGGAAGAATGTGACAAATCTAGTGTTTGCACGGTTGGCTACATATCGTTCTAGCATTATTGTCTTCAATCGAATCTCATGAGAAGTGAGGAAATCCTGATGCTTATCAATCCACCGATTGGTTATAACTTTCTTACCCCGTCATGTTGCCTAAATAGACATGAAGATTGAAAACAGTTAAGGTCTTAAAAAGAGTGTCGAAAGAGCAACAGCTGAACGGTTAATTCTAGTACACTATATGCGGGCTTCCAATGTGCGTGAAATTATCACCTTTATATACAACTTCTCCAGACATGGAAAGCATTGCAGCAAGCCAATAATCTTTTTCAGATTCATTTGGATATATAAGATCTTGACAGAATCCAGCACCATTGATAGGCCATCCATGGAGAAACTCTTCATTAAGCATAGAACATAATATTAGTACAAAATGTGTACTCCAAGATGATATATAACTTATGCGTAGAAATTTAAAATGCAGCTTATGGTTACAAGTGTAGATGATAATATAAAGTAACTAAAGAACTGTGGAGCCAAACACCATATTGAAATGAGCATAGAGATCATGTATTACACCCAAGGTCTCCAGTTTAGGCGCAGAGAGGATGGTTATTTGCAACGGTGAATAACTAGAATCAAGGATCAATCTTTGAAGTGAAGGGGTATCTTGGATGATGAGCTGCCTTATGTCAAAAGAAATTCCAATTCCTACAAGGATAGGCGACTTTATTTGGAGACAACCGATTCTAACTGTGAAAACAAGCACCAAGCACTCCAGGGCAGGGCAACTGGAGTGGATGATGCTGTGCAATGAGGCCTCCGATATACGAACCCGCACAACTGAAAGTTTCTTGAGAAATGGGAGTCGAAGGTTTAGTACCAGATTGTCTAGTAGGTAGCACAATGCAAAGGTGGCGGTGTGGAGAGAGGAGGAAAACCACGAGATGGACATCGGTGCTGAGGGCACAAGTTCATAGCGTTTGGTATGTGGTATGTGATTTTCAGCTGTAGTTCTATGAATTCAGGGGATTTCAGCCAGGCGTCCACCATGCATGGCATGGTATGCTTGCTCAGGTAGCATGACGGGATGCATAGGCTTTGAACGGAGCCCTGGTGGGAGGAGATGATGGCTCCGGGGATTTCAAAATCATTGAAGAGAGATAGCTGACTGAAAGCACAAGTGCTCCCTGGATGATTTTGGTAATTTATGTCAACATATCTCTTGTTGGACTAATACTTTTACCTAGTATGTTTCAGATAAGTTCAACAATGGAGTGGCATGGACTAGAGGATGTGGAACCCCTTCAATACGCTAAGGGCAAAGGATTGGCTCAAGCTCAAAAGGACAAGACTCTATATTTTTTATTTTAGTGATCCAAGATCACATTGAGTCTATAGGAAAAGCCAATACTATCAAGTGGGGATGAGGTGTTGCTCAACGGCTTGCTTGCTCAAAATGCTTAGTGATATGCTCCAAAGCCCTCAACTACTTTCTCACATCCACATATGACCCAAACCAAAAGTCAAACTCAGCCCCACCGATTCATTCTATCCGGCGCCACCGAGTTCAGATGTCATAGCCACTGCCACAAACCCTAGTCTTCTCGGTCTCACCGATAGGGATCTCGGTCTCACCGGGATGAGATTGTAATCTCTCTGTATGTATCCATTACAAAAATCGGTTCCATCGAGTTTGTGTAATCGGTCATACCAAGATTACAGTGCAAACTCTCTGTTCCTCTTCGTAACATTTCGGTCCCACCGAGATGGGCGAATCAATCCCACCGAGTTTGCCTGACCAACTCTCTAGTTAGCTTTTTACCAAAATCGGTCCCACGGAGTTTGTGTAATCTCTCTCACCGAGATTACGTTATGCCCTAACCCTAACCACATCGGTCCCACCGAGTTGACATGTCGGTCCCACAGAATATCCTAACGGTCACATTATTTGCTAAGTTGGTCCGACCGAGTTTAACGATTCGGTCCCACCAAGATTGGTAAGTTGTGTGTAACGGTTAGATTTTGTGAGGCTATATATACCCCTCCACCCACTCTTCATTCGATGAGAGAGCCATCAGAACGTGCCTACACTTCCAACCTACATTTTCTGAGAGAGAACCACCTACACTTGTGTTGAGGTCAAGATATTCCATTCCTACCATACGAATCTTGATCTCTAGCCTTCCCCAAGTTGCTTTCCACTCAAATCTTATTTCCACCAAATCCAAATCATGTGAGAGAGAGTTGAGTGTTCGGGAGACTATCATTTGAAGCACAAGAGCAAGGAGTTCATCAACAACACACCATTTGTTACTTCTTGGCGAGTGGTGTCTCCTAGATTGGCTAGGTGTCAGTTGGGAGCCTCCGACAAGATTGTGGAGTTGAACCAAGGAGTTTGTAAGGGCAAGGAGATCGCCTACTTCGTGAAGATCTACCCTAGTGAGGCAAGTCCTTCGTGGGCGACGGCCATGGTGGGATAGGCAAGGTTGCTTCTTCGTGGACCCTTCATGGGTGGAGCCCTCCGTGGACTTGCGCAGCCGTTACCCTTCGTGGGTTGAAGTCTCCATCAACGTGGATGTACGATAGCACCACCTATCGGAACCACGACAAAATATCTGTGTCTCCAATTGCGTTTTCACACTCCAATCCCATCCCTTTACATTGTTACAAGTTGCATGCTTTACTTTCCGCTGCTCATATACTCTTTGCATGCTTGCTTGATATGTATTGTGAATGTTAAATTTGTGCCAAAACTCCACTTCAACTTACAGAAATTAAAAACTGCAACTTTTCTCACTTAGTGTATAATCACCCCCTCTAGACACCTCTTCTCGATCCTTTCAATTGGTATCAGAGCTTTGGTCTCCATTGCTTTGGTTTAATCACCATTGGAGGAAGATGGATAAGTCTACTTTGGGGAGTCTTAGACATAGAGTGCCTATACTTGATGGAGAGTACTTTTATGAGTGGAAAAATGAGATGCTTGTGATCTTCAATGAATATCATTTGAACAAGTACATTGCTAGCCCTTGTGCACCTCATGATGATCCTATGCATCCTACTCTTGATGAGTCAATTCACATGATTCGAAATCTTAGAACTATTGATCTTATCACTAGAGGTTTGCCTAGAAACTTGATAGCTTGCTTGCCTACTCTTAAGTGTGCCTACACCATATGGAAATTTCTTGAGGAACGTTTTCCAAATTATTCCTTGAAAATCTAGAAGAAATTCTCCATAAGTCTATTGCCTTGAGTAAGATGAATTCCAATGATCCTATGTTTGGTGATTGTCTATTTGAGCTTACAAATCTTATGCGTGCAAAAGGAGATGTTGGAATCAGTAGCGATATTATTTCCGAAGCTACTAGAATTCATAGAGAAGATCATTGTCAAACTCACTCTAACGAATCAAACTCTCTAGGAATTGATCCACCACATGATGATGTCGAACATGGATACTATGATGAGGATGATGATAGTGACTTTGATCTTAATGATGAAATGAGACATTTTGGTCTTATGGCAAATCTTCGGGGATATATAGCAGGAGGAAAGGAATGGGTTCTTGATAGTGGATGTACCGATCACATGATCGGAGATAAAGATATGTTTCGTGAGGTTGCTGAAAACGACGGCCCTCCAAAGTATGTCACTTTTGGTGATAACTCAAAGGGTAAGGTGGTTGGCCTCGTTAAGGTGGCCATCTCACATGATAGCTCCATACAAAATGTCATGCTCGTTGAATCTCTTGGATACAATTTACTTTCAGTATCTAGACTTGCTGATTTTGGTTTCAATGTCCTATTTACTAAAGTAGATTGCCAAGTGTTTCGTAGAGATAATCATAAAATGGTCTTTACCAGCATTCATAGAGGTGATCTTTACATTGTTGACTTCACTAAAAAGGCTCAACCTAGAACTTGCTTTATTGCTAAATCCTCTAAAGGTTGGTTATGGCATAGACGATTAGGTCATGTGGGCATGTGAAACCTTGACAATTTTATTAAAGTAAATCATATCCTTGGTGTTAACGATGTCATATTTGATAAGGATAGACTTTGCAACGCTTTTCAAGCAAGTAAATAGGTCGGAGGAAGGCATCCCGTGAAGAACATCATGACCACAAGGAGGCCACTCGAGTTACTTCACATGGATCTTTTTGGTCCCAACGCCTACAAAAGTCTCGGTGGAAATTCGTTTGGTCTAGTTATAGTTGATGATTTTTCAAGATTTACATGGGTGTTCTTTCTCGATGATAAATCGCAGGTCCAAAAGATCTTCAAAAACTTCGCTAGGAAGGCCCAAAATCAATTTGAAGTGAAGATCAAGAAGGTTCGCAGCGACAATGGAACGGAGTTCAAGAACGCAAATGTGGACACCTTTCTTGACGAAGAAGGGATTTCACATGAGTTCTTGGCTACGTACACACCTCAACAAAATGGAGTTGTTGAGAGGAAGAACCGGACACTCATCAAAATGGCGAGAATGATGCTTGATGAGTACAAGACGCCGAAGCACTTTTGGGCAGAAGCGGTTGAGACAGCTTGTCATGCAACAAATCGCTTGTATCTTCACAAGCTACTCGGCAAGACGGCATACGAACTCCTCACCGATAACAAACCCCAAGTTGGATACTTTAGAGTATTTGGCTCAAAGTGCTACATTCGTGATAAGCATCGTCGTTCTAAATTTGCTCCTAAATCTCATGAAGGTTTCCTACTTGGTTATGGCTCAAACTCTCACACTTACCGTGTCTACAATAATTTCACCCGGAAGGTTGAAGATACGGTAGATGTGAAGTTTGATGAATCTAACGGCTTGCAAGTAGAGCAATTGCCAATTGATGTAGGAGACAAAGACCCTTCGGAAGCAATCCAAGACTTGTCTATTGGCAAGATTCGTCCAACGGAGGTGAAGGAGAGTACCTCGTCCGTCCAAGTGGAAGCTTCTACCTCACGACAAGGTGAACCAAGAGTTGATACAGAAGCATCCACAAGTGGGACACACCAACATGAAGAAAACGAGGAAGTACACCAAGATGAATGCCAACAACCTCCTTCTCCACCACGACAAGAGAACGACAACGTCAACAATGAAGAAGGCCAAGAAGAAGAACCAGATGAAGAAGACATTCCACCAAGATCCAAGCAAAAGCTTTCACGAGTTCGAGCAAGAGTTGCTAAAGACCATCCCGTCGAGCAAATCTACAATGATATCCAAACCAGGAGAATCACTCGCTCTAAAACTCGTTTAGCTAACTTTTGTGAACACTATTCATTCATCTCTAGCATTGAACCTATGAAGGTTGAAGACACTTTGGAAGATCCGGATTGGATAAACGCCATGCATGAAGAGCTACACAACTTTGAGAGAAATCAAGTTTGGACATTGGTTGAGAAGCCCGACAACAACCACAACATCATCGGTACCAAATGGTTGTTTCGCAATAAGCAAGATGAAGATGGACAAGTAGTTCGCAACAAAGCACATCTCGTCGCCCAAGGCTACACCCAAGTCGAAGGTATGGACTATGGTGAGACATACACCACCGTTGCTAGACTTGAGTCCATTCGCATCTTACTTGCCTATGATAATCACCATGATATCACCTTGTACCAAATGGACATTAAAAGTGCTTTTCTAAATGGTGAAATAGAGGAGGAAGTTTATGTTAAGCAACCTCCCGGCTTTGTCAATCCTAAGAAACCTAATCATGTTCACAAACTTCACAAAGCTCTTTATGGTCTTAAACAAGCTCCTAGGGCTTGGTATAAATGCTTGACCAAGTTCCTTATTGAAAAAGGCTTTAAAATTGGAAAAATTGATTCTACTCTTTTTACTAAAAGGGTTAATGGAGAACTATTTGTATGCCAAATCTATGTTGATGATATTATATTTGGTTCGACTAACCCTCACTTTAGTGAGAAGTTTGGAAAGCTAATGTCGGAGAAGTTTGAGATGTCGATGATGAGTGAACTCAAATTCTTTCTTGGTTTGCAAATCAAGAAAACTAAGGAAGGTACCATTGTCTCTCAAACAAAGTACACCAAGGACTTATTCAAGAAGTTCAATATGCAAGAATGCAAAGGTATGACTACACCCATGCCTACTAGTGGACATCTTGATTTGACCAAAGATGGTGAACCAGTTGATCAAAAGGTTTACCGCTCTATGATTGGTTCATTGTTATATCTATGTGCTTCACGTCCTAATATTATGCTAAGTGTGTGCATGTGTGCACGATATCAAGCTGCTCCTACAGAATGTCATCTTAAGGCCATGAAAAGGATAGTGAGATACTTAATGCATACACCAAATTTTGGCATTTGGTATCCAAAGAGGGCCTCTTTCAATCTTGTTGGCTACTCCGACTCGGACTATGCCAGTGACAAGGTTGATAGAAAGTCCACTTTGGGTACTTGTCAATTTCTTGGTAGATCTCTTGTGTCTTGGTCTTCCAAGAAACAAAACTCGGTATCCTTATCCACCGCCGAAGCGGAATACATTGCCGTTTGTTCATGTTGTGCTCAATTACTTTGGATGACCCAAACTCTTAAGGATTATGGGATATATGTGAAACATGTTCCATTACTTTGTGACAATCAAAGTGCTATCAAGATTGCTCACAATCCTGTGCAACACTCTCGAACTAAGCACATTGAAGTTCGTCATCGTTTCATTCGAGATCATGTTGCTAAAGGCGATATTAAACTTAAACATGTTCGCACCGATAAGCAATTGGCGGATATATTCACGAAACCACTTGATGAGAAAGTGTTTTGCAGGTTGAGGGGTGAATTGAACATCGTTGATGCTTCAAACTTGGAGTAGGAACTCCATTTTGGATACATGCAAGACATGAGCCTATGACTAATCCTTGATATTTCTCTTATGATAAAAATCTAATGTCCTCGATATATTTGCACCCTTGCATGCTATCTAACCCTTGTAGGTACTTGGATGAATCTAAATCCATGAGATTGCAACACACTCGCATCTTGAGCAATCTCTACATCACCAAGTCTGTACACAACGGTGGTTGAAGACAAGGAAGCACGAAACCATTCAAACATATCCTTTGACAAATTTTGTTTTGAACTTTATGATTGTCATTTTGGATACACAAGTGCTATTCCTCGCAAAACTAACACATGTAGGTAGATGAACTCACATTCCAAGTGGTGCTCCCAACTCTTGATGAGCTACATCAACCTTGAGCAACCCACACAAGTTCAACTACATGATCACGATCAACACCACCACCCAAGGTATGTTATTCCATCTTAGAGAAGCTTTACTCCAAGTCATGAGTCAAAACAACTCAACAAGATGTGAATACATCAAAATACTTAAACGAAAAATGGTAACCCCATTTTGAGCTTAAACGATGAGTATGACCTATGATCAAGTGATCTCACTTGACTCCTATGTCAATATACTCTAACATAGGTGACTTTGTCGCCGACCAATTCTAGGTGAAGTTCTCTCGTGTTCTTTTTTGTGCTCCTGCATTTGTCTCATGCATATTTGTTTCCCCTTTCAAAAAAAACTTCATCTAGATTTCTTTTTTTTCTGTTCTTCATTTCCCTGCATCCAATTCCTTGCAAATCCTGTGAAATCTGGCTTGTCTAGTGAGCTGAGGTGACATGTGTTTTCTCTGTCATGAACTCAGTCACACAGCCTGTTGTGTTCAGTCCAACCGAAACCTTTCGGTGCAACCGAAGCATACAACTCGGTGCCACCGATTTCACTACAGGAAAAACAACTTGCCACTTGTTCCTGTGTACTTTTGATCCAGCTCCACTCAATGAATCTTGTCCTCTACCAGCATCACTTTAGCTTTATTCTATGACTCAAGGACAAAACCCATTCGTGACAAAAATCCAGAAGAACCCTTCTTGGAAATTGATGTCAAAGGGGGAGAGAGAGATCACATCAAAGCTTAATCATATCTATAGGGGGAGCAATACTCAAGGGGAGAGAGAGTAATCATTAAGGACCCCAGATGCTTGGTGTTCAAGAGGAGAGAAGTCACATGTCTGTAAGAGGGGAAAGACATGTTCATATTTATTTGGTTGTTTGCATTAGCTCTGTTTCTTTTGATTTTCTGTTCCCTATCTTATCCCAGTATCCCATGCTAGATTCAGGGGGAGCAAGACATCTAAGGGAAGGAAATCTTTGAATTCATTGCACATCTTTACCTTTGGGGACATGTCTATATCCAATGGAGTACTCAGTACTCACTCTCTACATGTCATCCCAGTCTTGGTACTCTTGTGTTTTCTTTTGTTTGCTCTGGCTAGTAGGTGCATCTATGTTATCTAACCTTGTTTATGCAGGTTCATTCCATCCTAAGCGTACTCAAGACCACAAGGTAAGTATATGCATCACAATCATGTGTATGAGGATCTCTTGCTGATGTACATATTGTTTGCAAGAAGGACTCATGAGCATGAAGGTACATTTTTCATATTCACATCATTTGCTCTGATGCATATAGCCAAGATACATGTAACACATTGCTTACTCTGTCATGCTTATGCATTCACATGAACCTATATTCCACATTTACATGATTGCATACATGTAGGGGGAGCCTATGCATGTTACATATCTTTCCAAAGCTTTACTTGTTATTCTCCATATCTTTATCTAAAGCTTTGATGTATGTTGTCATCAATTACCCAAAAGGGGGAGATTGAAAGCACAAGTGCTCCCTGGGTGATTTTGGTAATTTATGTCAACATATCTCTTGTTGGACTAATACTTTTACCTAGTATGTTTCAGATAAGTTCAACAATGGAGTGGCATGGACTAGAGGATGTGGAACCCCTTCAAGACGCTAAGGACAAAGGATTGGATCAAGCTCAAAAGGACAAGACTCTACATTTTCTATTTTAGTGATCCAAGATCACATTGAGTCTATAGGAAAAGCCAATACTATCAAGAGGGTATGAGGTGTTGCTTAATGGCTTGCTTGCTCAAAATGCTTAGTGATATGCTCCAAAGCCCTCAACTACTTTCTCACATCCACATATGACCCAAACCAAAAGTCAAACTTGGTCCCACCGATTCTTTATATCCAGCACCACCGAGTTCAGATGTCATAGCCACTGCCACAAACCCTAGTCTTTTCGGTCTCACCGATAGGGATCTCGGTCTCACCGAGATGGGATTGTAATCTCTATGTGTGTATCCATTACCAAAATCGGTTCCACCGAGTTTGTGTAATCGGTCCTACCGAGATTACAATGCAAACTCTCTGTTCCTCTTCGTAACATTTCGGTCCCACCGAGATGAGCGAATCGGTCCCACCGAGTTTGCCGGACCAACTCTCTGGTTAGCTTTTTACCAAAATCGGTCCCACCGAGGTTGTGTAATCGGTCTCACCGAGAATACGTTATGCCCTAACCCTAACCACATCTGTCCCACCGAGTTGACATGTTGATCCCACCGAATATCCTAATGGTCACATTATTTGCTAAATCGGTCCGACCGAGTTTAACAATTCGGTCCCACCGAGATTGGTAAGTTGTGTGTAATGGTTAGATTTTGTGTGGAGGCTATATATACCCCTCCACCCACTCTTCATTCGAGGAGAGAGCCATCAGAACGTGCCTACACTTCCAACCTACATTTTCTGAGAGAGAACCACCTACACTTGTGTTGAGGTCAAGATATTCCATTCCTACCATATGAATCTTGATCTCTAGCCTTCCCCAAGTTGCTTTCCACTCAAATCTTCTTTCCACCAAATCCAAATCCTGTGAGAGAGAGTTGAGTGTTGGGGAGACTATCATTTGAAGCACAAGAGCAAGGAGTTCATCAACAACACACCATTTGTTACTTCTTGGAGAGTGGTGTCTCCTAGATTGGCTAGGTGTCACTTGGGAGCCTCCGACAAGATTGTGGAGTTGAACCAAGGAGTTTGTAAGGGCAAGGAGATCGCCAACTTCGTGAAGATCTACCCTAGTGAGGCAAGTCCTTCGTGGGCGACGGCCATGGTGGGATAGACAAGGTTGCTTCTTCGTGGACCCTTCGTGGGTGGAGCCCTCCGTGGACTCATGCAGCCATTACCCTTCGTGGGTTGATGTCTCCATCAACGTGGATGTACGAGAGCACCACCTATCGGAACCACAATAAAAACATCTGTGTCTCCAATTGCATTTGCACACTCCAATCCCATCCCTTTACATTCTTTCAAGTTGCATGCTTTACTTTCCGCTGCTCATATACTCTTTGCATGCTTGCTTGATATGTATTGTGAATGTTAAACTTGTGCCAAAACTCCACTTCAACTTAAAGAAATTAAAAACTGGAACTTTTCTCACTTAGTGTCTAATCACCCCCCCCCCTCTAGACACCTCTTCTCGATCCTTTCACTGACGATAGTGGAGATTAAGGGGCACAGCGCACCATAGAGGGTGCCACCGAATTGAGAGGACTTGGGTGCAGCAACAATCCTTGGTGGGGAGAAGCGAGATGATCTCCCCAAGGACAGCGTCCGGAAGATCGCTGATGCGGTCAACCCGAGATTCTACGGGTTCCTGGGATCCGGTGGGGGCGGGGTCGCTGCTTCTCCCCGCGCTGCTAGGTGCGGGATCTACAACAGGCGTCGCCGCTGGCGGGAGCCTCATCTTCTTGGCGCTGGGGTCAGCCGGCTCCATTTTCCTCGAGGGCGTCGCGTCGCGCTCACGGATTTGAGCAGAGTAATGAATGACGAGCCTAGTTGTAGTGCAAGTGAAGAAGAAGGGGAGCTGGGGGTTTTCTGTAGTAGTGAGGAAGAAGGGGAGATGGGGTTTTCAGTAGGAGTGAGGTGAGGAATTTGGGGGTACGAGTGGAGCGAGTTGTCATGAGGTGGCTGGGAGCGAGGAGGAAGAAGAGCACCCAGGGTTTTTTGGGGGGCGGTGTGTTGGGTGTGGGTAGCGCCTCTCATTCAGTAAATATATGGGCTTTTGAATTGATTTTACTATTTACTAGTGTGGATGGGCTGTTTTGTCTTGGGCCCAAAGAAACAATTACTACTAGTACAGTGGAGACACTCTACAGCTACCTAGAAAAACAATTACTACTAGTACAGTGGATACAATACCGCTTATGGCTCATCCTAGGTCATTGAAACGTCTCCCTCTACTGAATGCAGTTATACTTTTGTTCATCGACATGCGCCATGCAGCGCGCGGGCCCAAATGCCATCCACCAAATTAGAAGGCAGTATGTAGGCGGAGAGTCACCTCGGTCGTAGTGCGGCAGTAACGAGCCGTCGTATCACAAAACCCCACCTCCCTGCAGTCAAGGTTTGATGGACGAAGCAACCATCATTTCACTCTTCGATGAATCCCCTTCTCCCTCGCCGTCTTCAAGAAAGGCAACACTCGCATCTACCACTGTTCTTCTCTCCCAACGAAGGGAAGGTAAGTGGATCCGTGATGTTGGTATATTTTCGTTCAGAGAAAAAAAGAACTTTTGCAAAGCAGTAACCTATCCTCACTCTCTTTTTTGTTTCATTATCATGGTGATTGTGTTTTCCTTTAAGTGGTCTCCTAGTATTCATCAATTTCATGATGGACCAAGGAGAACCAGGCAAAGATCTGCTGATATTGGAGCAGACGCGGGAGGCTGATCCCCACGAGACAGAGAGCTCCAAGAAGATGGAGGCAGCCACCGAGCCGACCCCAGATACGCTCACGGCCACTACTGAGATGGTCAATGCCCCGTTTGAGGTTACAGCCCCCGTGGCACTGCAGGAGCAGTTTTCCCCTCCGAGGATGTGTCCTCCCCCCCTCCCCCCCTGCTGAGCTGCCCAAGTTGATTTTATTCTTTGCCGATCTCGATTGTGGTTTTTCATCTAAGTATGTGGTGATTAATAATGCAAAATTTTATTAGCTTCGATGCCATGCTATACATAGTGGTTTAAATAACTTGTGTTTCTTATACTGAAAAGTAATTCCGAATTTGTTTCTGTTTCAATTAGAGCCCTGATGCAGACAAGGATTGTGTGGTTGTACATGTCACTCGCTATGAGGCGGATGACCTGAATATACGCACTGGGAAAACAGAGTTCTTAGGCTGTTGGATCCTGGAAGCCATTTGTGGTTGTATTCCAGCCTCACTATTGTCAGGCGTGTTGTCCAGGGTGTACTGAAGCACAAGAAGTTCAAAGCTACTCCTTCGTTTGTGAGGCATACTGTTCTTGTCAAGCTTACGCAGGAAGATGTTGTGGCATGCCTCCACAAACAAGTTTATCAGTGGCAAGGCCACAAGGTTGTCTTCATGAAGGTTCACAGGATTGAGCTACTGCGGGACGTCCTCGAGGATGTTCATGGCAAGGTCCGTCTTGTGTCCAGCCCAAATTAGATCGAGGCATGAAATAGTTGCCCCAGCTAGTGTTTAATAGTAGTTTGGATTGTGTCTAATTATCTGAACCTTGCCTATTATCGACCCCTCTGGGGCTAGTACTCTGTTTGAATCCGTCTATGGGAACTGCTGCTACTTTTGTGTGCCCGTGAATCATGTGAGAACCATCGTAGTTGTTGCCAAAACAGATGCGTCCTCACTAGTTTTTTCATGAATATGGCTTGGTAAGACATAAGTTGTCATGGTTTATCATACGAGCAGTGTGTGTTTTGATGAAATAGAGCACTCATTCGAGAAATGTGCGCCGACGTATACATAAGTACTTGTAAACATTATTGGTGCTACCCCACTTGTAAGCAGTTGTGCAAAACACAGCACATTGGCTCAGCTCGCTTCAACACTAGGCTATTGACCAGCTAACAATCAACAATCTGTTGTCTGACATATAAGCAACTATGTATCTTTTTACAGTGGTTCATGCAGTTAACTGAGGCCACAATGTAAATTCCAAACGTCCACACGCTAGTCCAGCGCTCATGTGGAACACTCACATTAAACTTGTCTTAAAAACTTGAAAAGCATAAGTCAAGCAATTTTATACATCCCAATGATTCATAGAACATAAAAAACATATATTAGTTCACATCAAAAGACAAAGTTGTGAGAAGGTTTACAAATCAGGAAAAAACAAGCAAGGCTTCTCTGATAAAAGGGCCTCCCGGCAGGCTTAAATTTCATGGAATTCACTCTGGTTTTTTCTTGTTGCCACCATCCAGGGTTAGGTTCTCTCATTCTAGAATAACCAATTATAATTGTGGTCTCAGCTGGAATGCTGAGCTGAACCATGCAGTGTACTGACCAGGTGAAATTCTTGTGCATTCCACTAAATTTAAGCACCGCTATTTGCAGAAATAAGCAAACCACGATGCCTCTTGTCCGTGCACCTATCCAAAAACCCGCCGTGCAGCCGTGCCAGCTAGTGCTCGGTCCATGGATGAACTGGTAGAAAGTGCATTCCGGACTAGGATGCAGTTGTTTTCGCTCGTCCCTACACTCTAATCAGGAAGTAAAATGTACAATTCAACTTCTTTTAGATTGCTTTGGTCATTCTACCTAGTAACTAACAATGTAGGAATACCTGGAAGACGGGTGGTTAGACGACGGCAATGAGGGATAGCCATCTCATTTTGTGCAGTTCTACTAAAACTGAGGTGTGTGCTTTTGATTGCGCGGATAGAAACGATACGGAGACAGACATCTGAAACGATATGGAGACAGACATCCCTGTTTGTGCAAATATGAAATATGGTTATTTAAACAGTGACAGATATTTGCAGTGGCGTATGATTAACAACATCATCTATTGTGTTATAATTGGCACTAAATTGACAATATGAAGAGTCCTTAAGTAAGTAGCATCACATCACATCAACACTGCCACTAGATTAACATGCAGAACAATAGCATTAGTAATACTGTCATGAGACTAGCACATGGTCAATAAATGTGCAATCAAATTTGTGTAGTTCCACTGGGATGAAGCAATGTTAGCGGTGTGAGATTTAAGCGTAACTGCAAAAACACAATTCATGGGAAAAAAGCAAGACGACATTGCTTCAATTTATCGACGGCACTAGACCATTACTTATAGTGACATTAGGTGGCATTGCTTAATGCTTCATGTGATTTTACATTAACGGTAGCGATATGGGGGTAGGGACAACAGGGGCATAAAGTGGTGAGGCGGATGTGGCTGCCGAGAGCGGCAAACACTCAAGCAGCATGTCTGCATTTGTCCCATTTTTTATCTCCTCGGCGACATTTTCCTATGTGAGCACAGAAAATCTAGACCTGCTCATTCTCATTTGCGTTGTCCCCCAACACCCGTCACTTTCTTTCCTTTTTCAACCAAGAGATAGGTCCACTTCCCCCCACCCTTCGCCATCCACCATGCTTTCTTCATCTTTTCAACCAAGAGACCGGTTGGGTAGCTAGTATCTACTACTTTCCCCCGTTTCCTCCTAGAATCAAGTCCTAGATTCATGCTACACCTTTCCCACTTTCTTCCCTGTTTGAACCAACTCTTAGAGTCGACTTTATGAACTAGCTTTACCTCTAATAATAGTAAAAGTCTAGGTGGCTTTGGAACAGCAGACGGAAGTAGAAAAAGATCCACACGAAGGGAGCTGGAGCAGTAGAGCAAGGCAGGTTTCGAAGGAATATATACCTGAGGGTCATCGGTATGTGGCAAAGACGGAGTCGGGAGGCCGCATCTTGGCCACAATACCGCAGGGAGGAAGAAGGGGTTGGAGGCCCTCCCGAGCCGGAGCTCTCTCAAAGAGAACGACACAGCCGCCGATCGGGACGTGCGGGCAGCCATTGGTCTCCTCCCTCGCCACTGACGACAGTGTGAAGGATGGACCTACACCCCTGCCCCGGTCGAGGTTGTCCGGCCGGATTTGTGACCAGCCGTGAGATGAGAGAGAGTGCGGCCACCTATGTCTTGCTTAGATCTGGATAGCATGAGAGAGTGAACGAGAGGAACCCTAGTAAAGCAAGTGCTAAGGCTCCTGCTTATATATATAGTGGAGTGATTTTTTTACCATATTCAAAAAAATGCGCTCCTACGTGTACCCGCGAGTGGGTGTGAGAGAACTAGTGCGTGCATGCACCGCTTCTCTTCGTGAGAGTAGAATATACTATGCCCAAAGAACGTTCACCGCAACAGTAATAGTACAAGTGTGTGACATGTAAGCTAAAATAAAATGTGCGTGACGTGTTTTGTTTTTTAGAAGTTCTGAGGGTAGGGTGTGAAGAGCACATATGTGCGTGACATCTACCAGCAGATAGACGGTGGGTGCGACGTGCGAGTCTGCGAGAGGACTCGGGAGAGTCGTGACTCGTGAGGGTGCGTGTGCGTGAGAGAGAGGGGGCATATATCAATGCAATGCATGTGTTCGTAAATCATTATCCGACAAATGTTCGCAACAAGCCTATTCCTGACGAACACCGTAAGAACCGTTAGATCAGCATCCGACAGTGTAAGTTTTGCCATGTCATTTAATAGAAGAGCCACTCCTCCTACACACAAATCTTCCACGTGAGTGTTAGCAACTGCCGTATGCTCCCTCCGTTCCAAAATGCAGTGCATATAGCTTTATTGAAAATTCGGACCTCGCAAACTTTTACCGAGTTTTCTTGTACCAAATTGCACATGTAGAATACCCTGTATATATCATTTCACTCATCTTCGAGAGGTAACTATAAAGATGGGGGAGGAGTCTACAAAGAAAGACCATCGTATCACCCGCAGCAATTTCAACCATCCTTTGGTGTCGAGGAATATCATAGGAACTCTATATGATATGATTTTTATAGGATTTTTTCCTTCAGAGCCAATTGGTTCATAGGAATAGATTAATATACTCCACATTTCAAAGGAAATAAACATGCTATCATTTCTATAGATTTAGAGCCACTTGGTTCATATGAATGGATTCCTATACTCCCTTAATTTCAAAGGAAAATAAATATTAGCATATATTCAATAGAAAAGTTCCTCTGATATGAACCAAATTACATCTCTTTTCTAATCCCTCCTCACAGGAATTGAGATACATGTCATCTCTAGATTCAATAGAAAAGTTCTTATGATGTGAACCAAATGACATCTCTTTTCCAATACCTACTCATAGGAATTGAGATCCTCCTTGTCATCTCTTTCCCTACAACTTCCATGTACACATCTTCTATTCCTAAATAGATAGTACAACCCACTAGTAGCTTTTTTCCAAGGCATGCAATTATGGCACAAGAACTATATAGTGAGCCAATAACTTTGAAAGATGGTGGCTGGATGAAGCTAATCCGCCAGTGTAGAGATGGCAAATCCGAGCACTACTGGCCGTTGGATATCATCAACATTCCACCAGATCTGCCACATGTACAATTTAGAAGATTCCATGGTTGAACTTAAGCATAATGCACAAACCTCAAAACACAAGCACTTCTCCTTTGTTCTAGAATCTTTTGTATCATAATTGATTTTTTTTTCTAAATGAATTGCCATTATTTGTTTTTTACTTCATGCTTTACAATGCACAACCCCATGAATCTTAACATTTTTATAAAACTAATTGATTTTGAATGAGATGAACTATAAGAACTAAATGAACATCTACATCATGCATATATGACTCAAAGCTTTACATGCTATAGTGTGTATTTATTCATAATTTGGTTTCAAAATCTCATGCGTTCAATGCATGTGTACCTTACTAGTTTTGAGTAGAGTAGCAAATTTCACGCGGCCCCCGGTATATCAAAATGCAGGGCCCATGCATCATTGCCTTTCGGTCGAACCTACATCCACAATTTTTTGTACGTACTATATCTCCACTAGTCCCCGAACCCAAAATGCTGCCTCGTTCCCGTAAAACCAAGCGGCCCACACATATTTAAGGCGTCGACTTGAACCCGTTTACTACGACGTGGCCCCGCACACCATAGTACTCCTACAAACCCTACCACCGCAATCATCATCGGTTTTCTTCAAGAGGACGGGGGACAAGCTGATTTGTAGTGGAGGCGCTTTCAAAAAAAGCATCTGTAGTGGAGACCCCTACCCTAGGGTGCCCTAGGTAGCTGCCGCACGCATCATTGTTTTCTCTTTTCTTTATGATCTTGCACCCTAGAGTGAAATGATGGTTGCTTCGTCCGTCCAGCTTAATGCGGGAAAGGTGGGGCTTTGTGATTTGACCCCTCGTCGCTCATTTTCTGCTACTGCGGCGCTACGACCGGGGTGCCTCCAATTCCAACCGCTCCTCTGAACTGTAATTTGGTGCATCGCACATGGAACAAGACGATGGATGAGCCACATGTCGGCCAAAAGGGTCCTGTTAAATGTGTCGCCATTTCGTGTGCGGACTGACCCTGCTTGAGTTGCTACGCCAACATGACAGGAGCAGCCTACCACTTGGTTTTGCTCCTTCGTGAATACCGACTATATTGATCTAAAAAGATACGTGCTGAACTACCCTCACCGTCTCGGTTTTTTATTTTTAGGCGTCTCGGTTTATAGGGTGTGCACGTAGTTCTAGGTCATCCATTTGACTAACTAAATATGAGTTACTATGTCACAAAAAGTATATCATTGGATTCTTAAGCGGATGTAGTTGTATTTAAAAGTCGAGGGCGTGGCTTTTCCTGCGCGGTAGGTGGGGAAGTTCCGCCTAGTCGGTTCGATAGAGACGCGAGAAGATGAGGGAGTAGGCTGCTGCAAATGTAGGGCTGTGTGATTTGACAGCGAGTTACTGCTGGACCGGTGGGCCCCCGTGATTTGACTTGCCATTATCATTTTAACTGCAGCGCTACGACCGGCGTGAGTCTCCTGATTCCTGACCACCTCCATACAGGTGCCTCTCCCAATGCTCCACCATGTAGTTGAAGCTGGCTCTTGCATGAGAGCCCACTTCTCCACTTTTTTCTTGCCTCTTTCCTCCACATACACAAAAATGCCATGTAAAGTGGGATTATAGCCCACTATTGTAGTACTTACTTGCTCCTACAGGTGCTAAGCTTGCCACATAGGCATAAAGTCTGATGTGGCAAGTTTGGTGACCCAAGGAAGAAAAGGTGCTAAGCGCGTGTACCTAGGTGAAAAGACAATTTTGAGTCTATAGCCAATTAAATGAAGCAAACTTAGCAACAAAAAACTTATAAGCACCTATGCATTGGGGACTTGATTGCTAAGCCATTTAATGCCCTTAGCACCTCATCTAAGCAACATTTCATTGGAAGAGGTCACTCCTTGGCAAATGCAATAAATACTACTCCCTCTGTCCCATAATATAAGAATGTTTTTGGCACTACACTAGTGTCAAAAACGTTCTTATATTATGGGACGGAGGGAGTACGAAGAAAGAGATAGAGAGAAGTAAAAAATACACTTATAGCTCACCCCGGGCATAAAAACTGAAGAACGAAGACCGAAATCGAAAAGACCGAGACCGAACCCGAAAAGACCAAATTAGAAAAGACCGAATAAAAAACGGTATGTGCAAATAGAAGAACGAACTAGTTTCGGTCTGATCGGTCATGCTACGTTTAGGACCGAATAGCCCGTATAGACCGATTAATAAAAGCCCATCCTAAGGCCCGTCCGGCCAGCCCAATGGTCACACACTAGACCCAACTACAGGGGAGAGTACACGGCCTCGCATCTTCACATCCCAATTCACAGAAACCACTCATAGCCAATCTCTCGTTCTCCCACTACTAACCCTAGCCGCCGCCTGCTGCTTGCCTCGCTGCGCGCCGCACGCCCCTGTACGAAGACCGGCGCCCGAGTAGCGGCCCTAGCCGGTGAAGAGCGGCGCCCGAGTGGCGGCCCTGGCAGGTGAAGACGGGCGCCGCTAGTGGCGGCCCTGAGACCCTGACTGTGAAGACTGTCGCCCTGCGCCGCCGCCAACCCCAACCTCCGGTTGGTCGCTCCACCGCCTACGACGCGGCCATCTGCCGCCGGTGCTCCACCTCTTGACGACCAGTTCAACCACTACAGTTCGTCACCACTCACCACTACCCATCCTCTTCCATACGGTTCGTCCGCCGCCGGTGCTCCACCTCCCGACGACCTGCCCACTTTCGGTTCTCCACATCGCAGCTGAAGGTGAGCTACCCCACCTCTCTGTAAACATGTGAGCGCTCCTGCAGAATGTGTTTTGTAGGCAGTACATGCCCTTGCTTTTTGTGTCAAATGTTAGCACTTGGGGACAACAAATAGAACACTGTATTTGTGCTTGTTTTGTGTCAAATGTTAGCAACTTCAATACTTCAATACTGCATACACAGTAATGCATGTGTGCTTGTTTCCTAAAACTAGATATATACATGGTGTATATTTATGCCCTTGCTTGTTTTGTGCTTGTTTCCAATGTTCTCTTTTTTATAGATGTTTTCTGAACATGACGAGGAACTGAAAGAGAATGAAGATGCATTTATGAGTGTAGAGGCAGATGTAGAAGCAGCAGCTGCAGAAGCAGGAGACGAATCCGTCTTACATAGTAGTAGTATTGACGATGAAGTTGCCGAACAAACAGTTGTCAAAGGTGCCAATCTAGAAGCTGCTCAAGATGACAAGCCAATTGAAGCTGAATCATGAATCTTCTTACTTTGTGTCACATATGAATCTTGTTACTTGCTCTCAAATGTAAACATGTACTAGTACTTTGTTACTTGTTGTTGCGTATAAACATGTATTGGTACTTTCTGCTCTCAAATATGAACATGTATTGGTACTGGAAGTAACATGAATATGAGTTGTACCAAATTAATTTGGTCTATTTGGTCGGGACCGAAGAACGAATAGTAAAGACCGAAGACCAAATAGTGAAGAACCAAAAAGACCGAAATTATTTTGGTCTTCAATTCTAGAAGACCGAATTATTGGAAGACCGAAAAGATCAAACCGAACAAATTGAAAAGACCGAACGCCCGGGGCTACTTATAGCCAACCTTATAGCTATCCTTGTTGTAGTATGAGTGACTAAGTGATTACATGCCAACATCAGATAGCCTAACGCACCGTGTTAAATCTCCAAGGGCGCGACCATGCGAGCAACACGACGGTCGTGATAGGCACGACCATGATACGGGCTGCTGGCAGCCCTTGGATCTGAGATCGAACGGTCGCATGCTAAGTTGCTGAAAATTTGTAGAATAACCCTCCAGGATAGGATATTCACCCATAGGTCTAGAATCACGCCATGCAACCGTTCGATCTCAGACCAAAGGGCTCTCAGAAGCACGTATCATGGGAGAATGGAAAGCCACTACCCTACCGTTCGCATGCTGGCAGTTCGCTCCTACTCATCCGCGCACGTCCTTTAATATTATGGCGGTTCGCTCCTAGTCGTCTCGTCCTTTCACATTACGGCAGTTCCACTAATCCTAACCCTCCTCCCAAATCCATGGCGTCCCAAATCTCCATGATCGGCGGTGAGTACAAGTTTAGAACCATCACCGACGGTGAGTTCAATGTTATCTACACCCGTTCTTCTGCGACAATGAAAGGATGCCTTTCTCGCTTCAGACGCATGTTCGAAAACTCAGATGATGAGTGGGTCGCTGGGCTAGATGTTGAGTTCACCACAGTCTTGGGACGACAGAAGGATCTAAAGGAGGAAGAGAGGAAGAAGCCTGACGTGATCCAGGTTTGCGTGCATGACTTATGCTTGGTCTACCACATATGCCATGCCGACGTTGAATGCCTGGATTTTAAGAACTTCCTCAAGAGCAACCTAGTCAAATTTGTTATTGTAGACTTTAGGAACGACAAGGATGTCCGCTCGGATAGGCCTCGTTGTAGGCAACCCCTTCGACCTCCAGAAGAATCGGCTGTTGCCGTCCAGTGTCCAGCCTTCAATGTTGACCCTGGCAGGAGCCATGGTTCATCCCTCATTCGGTAAACTGGAGAAACCTCAATACATGTTTCATCATCATGCATGGCAACGGAATGTACTAGATATAGACCACATCCACTACGCTGCAATGGATGGCTACCTTTGTTTCAATATCTACAAGGGTTGGATGAAGAGCAAGAGCCAAGTGTGCAGTTCAAGCAAAGAAGTATCGGCCAAGAGGAAGAGGGACAAGGATGAAGTCAAGGACATGGACGAGGACTCCGAGTGAGTAAGGTGTAAGTGTCGTTGCTCATGGTGGTTCTAAAGCAGTGTCTACCGGATTAGTTACATAATTTAATTTCAGGTGTGCTTACTTTAATTTGAGGGGTGTGTTATGATGAGCCCCTAGCAGAACTATGTTATGTTTCTTCTCGTTACTTTAACTCTTCAGTATGTACATACTACTAGTATTTCTTTAATAGAATTTAGCATCCCATTTAAGCACGTACTAGCTTTTTTAATAGTACTATATGCATAATTTGGCGACAAGCGCTCTCTATGTGTACCACCTTTTTTTAATTTCAATTTTTGCTCCATGGCGCAATCCATCGATACTACTACTATACAAAAGTATACATTTTTTAAAGTCTAGAGTAATGTTCATCACATATATAGCCAGGGAAATTCTGAACCTAGAATGACGTGCATGCCATGTAAACCGATACGGAGGAAGTATAGTAAAAATGAGGTGATTTTACCGAGCAATTAGCGGGGGAGCATGGCCTGTCATGCGGTCCCACATGTCATGATGTACCAAGGCGATGCGCGTGTCCCTCTTGAGGCAGAAGCAATACTATGTGGTTTGAGATGATGGCGAACCGAAGTGTGAAATAATGGTTGCTTCATCCGTCTGGGAATGTGCGGCATTGTGATTTGACGTCTCATTGCTCATTACTACTACTGGGCCGGTACGAGTGGGGTGCATCCCCCCTGCTGTTCTGCACTGTTATTTGGTGCTTGACACGTCGACCCAGTTGCTATATGTACCACATGTCGGCGACAGGAAGTACAGAATTCATGAAAGGGAGCATCGACGGAGGAGTATACTATAGAATTCATGAAAGGGTGCGACTTAGTTTTGGAAAAATTTGATTTTACGAAGTACGTACCCACTAGGGTTTATAGGGCTCATCTAAAAAACATTCGTTTTTCTGTTTCATAAGTCTCAATTCTACTACTAGTAGTAGCACCATTACATGTTGGATTTCGAGGTGCGTTAGATCACCGATGCAAGCAGTGTCAAGAGGAAACTCACCAATGCATGTAGAAGTTCATGGAAATTTAGTGGTCATTCATGCATTCGTTCTAATTAATGCCTCAGTAAACATAACTTCTTGAGAAAAACGAGCGTACTAATTACTTGTGCAAACTAAGAAATTAATTCGACCACTCACCGTCTACCTTGGTTGGAGAGATTTTGAAATTGAGCCATAAACTGGAAAGGAGGGAGTAGTAACTTTTGTCTCGATTACTATTTGTGGCCTTGCATAGATGCAAAATGTATTTTTTACAGTGGCCTTGTATAAGTAAATGGAGGGAGTACTAAAGGACATATATATTCCAAACAATATGATAATCTCTCTAACCAAGGTATGTAGTAGGGACAAGGAGTAAACGGAGGGAGTAGTAAAATTTTCTGCTCGTCCTGCGAGCCACCGCGCGCGTGGGCGAGGGAGCGGGTGTAAGGCGGACAGTACTACTACTACTACTACTCGTAAGCAAGCTTCACCTCATCCTGCGAGCCACCGCGCCCGTGGGCGGGGGAGACGGCGTACTAAGCAGGCTTCTCCTCGTTCTGCGAGTTGATGGGACACATCAAAAGTACTCCAGTGTATAGAGCCTTGCCTCAAGGTAGGCCCCACATGGTTTGCCTCTTTTTTAACATAACACGTCAAGTCGCAATTTGTTTGTTCATGGTAGATGATCCTCCCTCCACCAAGTGGACAACCAGTACACGTGTCAAATTACCATGTGGGCTACCTTTTCGTACAGAAATGAGCTCCACCATGTACCTGCGCGGGTGTGGTTGGGAAAGAGACGGGAGTACATGCGCCGTACGTGCACCTCTTCTCTTCGTGCACGTCCCCCACCTACGTGGGTGTGTGTGAGAGAGATACAAACCTAGACATAATGCGCCATCCATCCCCATGCCTCTGCCCAGTCCGACCACCAGTCACCACCACGCCCCACTCCTCCTCACCTTATCTCTCATCTTTCTCCCTCCATTTTTATATACAAGGGGCCACTATCAAAATTACAATTTGCAGATATACAAGGCCACTAACACTAATCGATGCAATATTAATGGTGTTTGCCTCATAGTACTAGCAAAGAAGGACATTAATTATCCCTTGCATGCATGTGGGAGTTTGTAAAAAAATGCATCTTGATGTTCCGTGCAATGCACGGGCATCTTGCAAGTCCATGAAAACAACACATGGAAAAATTCCACGGCGAACGAGGGATTTGAATCTGTTGGGAGGGGCTATTTGGATGTTGCCCGGGGTAGCCAAAATATTGGCAACCCTTTTGTCCACCGGTGCCTTTGCCACCGATGAATGAGGAATGGCTCGGGTGCTCATGCATCCTCGAGCGCACACGTTGGAGACGAGCTCGCATGAGCTGTGTTTTTTTTTGTCCCACCATGCCGCCCGAGCCGCCCGCAGACCGTCCGGCGCCCCGCAAATTACGCCATCCAACCGTAGCCGCACACATTATGGCAGCAACTCAACCAACTGAAGGAAATTCATGCAAACACGTAGACAAACTGGTATTTCATATAAACAATGATGGAAATCATATAAAATACCGGATTTTCATACAAACATGATGGATTTCATTACATTCAAATGAACTACGCGGTGCTAGTTCTGGACAACACAGGTATATAATACCTGGCCTAAATGGTCGCCCGCCGATTGATTTGTGTTCCTCATGTCCGGTAGCACGATCACCGGAATTCCGGGAGCCCCGGCGGTGTATGCTTCAGCGCAGAGGACGGCTCACTTCCCCACTGTCCAACTGATATCGTTGGCTGATGCCGAAGATGATGGTGGTCGGCACCGGTCGAGTTCATCACCGGCCACTACTTCGCCATGGCCGGCACTGGCTCGAGTTCATCCTAACATTCCCCTCTTCTGTGGAGCCCATGCAGGGTCGACAAAGGTACTCGCAACAAAAGGATCCGACAAGACACCTGTTGTGTACGTCGGCTTTGCCTCCGTGGTGGCCTTCATGGGAACCAAGCGGTGGCGGCCTCCCGTGTTCTACTTCTCGATGATGGCGGCAGACGTGGAGGCACTGGCCACCAACTCGTCGCTCTCCGCGCACCCGGCTTCTGTCGCTGCTTGCATGGTGCGGCCGCCGGCATGGGAGTCTTGGCCACATAAACGGGAGACGCGGTACGAGGTGGTGGTGTGGAGGGCAGCAACGACGCCCGTGCGCCGCTCCTCGTCGAGCTGGTCTGGAGCGGCGAGTTACTGAACCACGCGCCGGCTTGGGGCGGCAACTGGCTCCATCGGGAGGGGAGGGAGGTGGATCAGCGAGCTGCATAACTCGTATCCGGTGGGCTACCCAGCCGGCTTGGATGCGGAATAACTACTCTTCGTAAGCCATTGTAAGAGTGGACAAAATGGTGAAGGAGGAGATAGGGGAGCGGCGGAGGTGTGCGATTCTTGGCCGGCGTTTGGCCTCGGTTAAATAGGGGATTAAATAGACGGCGGACGGGAGGAGCTCGGCCGGCGTTGCGTTTAATGCCGGCCCGGTCATGAACGGACGTGTGTCCAGAGTGGGTTTCTCGGCTTCCACGCGGGTGGGTTTCATGGAAGCGTTTGAATGCGGCAAGGAGGCGTGTTTAGCCGGGTGTGCAGCGAGTGGCCCTCGACTCTGAGCTAGGACACCGCGTCGTTCTTCCACTGACGTGTGGGCTCTTTGGGTACATGGCCTGTATGTTAGTGACCCAACGCAGGCAGCGCACAGCAAAGGAACCTTTAGTGGGCCAGGGCAGTCAGAAGCGGGCATTTCATAAATCGATGATTGTTCATTGAGTGTGACGTCATCTTTTTCATGTAGATAAGCCAACTATGTTGATAGCCCATTTGATACGTTGTGATTCATAAAGACCGCTGCAAACATCAATGTTCTTCTTATCACAGATAAGATTGATTAATACCCGTAACAATCCATGTCCTTAACAAAGGGTGCATGCACGTATAGGTTGAGCGTGTGTCTTCCGTCGTGTGTTGTGTGCATGCAGGCGTGCAAGTGTTGCGTGCGTGCAAGGGTACATTTCAGTGTTGCATGCATGGGTGCGTACGTGCGTGTGTTCATGAGTGCATGTCTACGTGTTAGTGTTGCACGCCTGCATGTGTGCGCGTCTTGCATGCATGCATGTGTACGTGCGAGGTGAGGCTACACGTCAGTCGACTGACTTTTTCATCTCTGGTCATTAGATTTTCCAGCCGTTGGATACAAAATCAAGGGCCTCTAGTTTATCATCAAACTCCACCCCCCTAAGCCGCCAGCCACCACCGGCCAAACCGCCGGCCCCCGCTGCCCGCGGTCGGCCTGCGCTGCCACGCCCTCCCCGAAACCACTCCCCACCGCCGGTCCGCTGCCGCACCGGCCATCCCTCTAGGCCCCCCCGCGCTGAGCTTTTTCTCCGGCGATCCCCACCGCACCGCCCAATCAACTCGCCCCCCACTGCCGGCGACTGCCAACCAGAGGTCTCACAACTTCGAATACCCACCGACTACTAATTTATTACCATTTCTGTCCTTCATATATGCGCTGACAGGTGGGCCCTATGGTAATGTGCGCTGCTGAATGTGGACCGTTTGACCAGTTAATTGATCGTGTTATCAACAGATTATGGAGCTGTATGGTGAGCCAGTGACCGTATGATCACCCTAAAATCTACTCCTATTTTATTAACACAGTACAGACTCAAACTACCATTTCTTTCTTTCATATACGGGCTGACAGGTGGGCCCCACGGTTACGCGCTCCGATGGTGCAACACTAGTTGTGCCGCGTGGAACATTTGACTGGCCAATTGATTATGTCATCAACAAAATACGGAGTTGTACGGGTGGGCCAGTGACCGTATAATCATGACATGTATTTGTTTAACATGGTACAGAAGCAAGGGCTCATATATACGCGCAAGCACTCACCGATATAAGCGCACACACGCGGACCCTACCCCTATGAGCACCTTCGAGAGAGCGGGCCAGCATATGATCTTGAGATTTTACGAAGTCACCATAGGTGCCTCGTAGTCGAGTGGAACGTCTCCTCCCACTGAACGCACATCACCGGAAAATACTGAAATTAACACAAGATAAATGCGAGCACCGGGACTTTAACCTTGGTGGGCTCAGGAAACCACTGTCCTCCTGACCATCCAACCACATGTTGGTTAGCACGACAAAATGTATGTGGTGACCATGATGAGCTTATTCTGAAGTCCAGTGACCATATCGTGCTTTCGCTTCAAATACAATGAACATAAGTGTCGTCAACAAAATACAGAGCATGCATCAAATGCAAAGTCCGTCAGTGTCATCAACAAAATATGGAGACGTATCGTGAGCTAGATACCGTTGTACTATTGTATATGCTTATTTTCTTAGTGGCCAATTGTGTGTGTGGTGTGGTGGGCACATCATTTCTAGTTGTGGTGGGTCAACATGAATACACATGGGTCGGTTCCATCCTGCGCCACATATAGGTTGGGCCGAGACGTGTTATACAAAGACCCATGTGGAGGACTTGGCGTACAACATGAAGCTACCAGAGTCACGGAGGACTCTATCCCCACTGGTGATAAGCTGACTATATATGATTTGTAACCCTAGGCCCCCAGTATGTTATAGAAGCTTGGGGGCTAGTTCGTCGATAGTATACACACACGCACAATGCCTGGTATTCACGTGTACTTTGTACACACCCCTATCACTAATATACAATACCAGGAGTAGGCACTTTCTTCAACTGCAAGGGTCCGAACTAGGGTAAAACTTTGCCTCATATTACCATCCAGCCTACATAGTCAGGGATATCCTATCGAATGATATGATGAAATCATATCTGCCAACTACTAAGAGAGAGGTGTGTCTTGGGGGGCAATGTGTGCGAGAGAGGCCTAAAGATAATGTGCGTGCGGGAGACACATAGGCACATATATGTGCGTATGGAGGGCTAGTAGAGACCATGCGTGTGTATATATGCATGTGAGAGAAATAGTGTTTTCCAACTGAGATTAGTGAAAAGAGTGGTACATAGTAGTCAGAAAGAGAGAGAGAAATAGAGAGAGAGAGAAACAGAGAGAGCATGTGCGTGAGACACCCCGACACCCTGAGAGAGATTGTGAACATGTGTGAAAGAGAAATGTCGATGCATATAAAGTGTGTGCACTTATGCTTTAGATAGAGAGAGATATAACGCGTTTGTGAGAACGGGCCAAGGCATAGTGCATCTACGTGTAAAAGGCGGTTCTACGCATTAAATTAAAATATAAATGGCATTATTATTTTTGGATGAGATCATGAATTTTGCAAATTGCATATGGACGAAAATCGGTCTATCAGACACCCATACTCTATTGAATTCTAGCATGTGCATGTGTTTATTTCATATTATCGATCCATAGAGTGAGAGCGGTTTAAAATACAGGCAATGGATGCTTTTGTAATTCCTATATAAACATTAATTAGTGCACTCCATGTTGTTAGTGTGAAGCACTTTATACATTTGTCACTTGCATGGATACATTCCAAATTGCTAGCTACGAAATAGAATACATGTCGAATTCAACATAAAGGGGGTTTCAAAGATTCGAATTCATAGGAAGTGCATTCATCTATTTGAACCCAAGATAATGGCATTTGTAAATCAGATGTAAAAGGGGGCATCAATCTTTGTTGTGAGTTTGAACATGCTATATATATATTCATACGCATATCTAACTTTTTTTTTGCAACCAAGGAGATTATATCTGGAACCATGCATGAACTGAGGTAAGTTGCATATCTTTTAATATATACTCGTGTGCAATGTATATTCAAATGTACCCCCTCCATTCCAAAATAATCGTAGCTTTAGTATTTTCAAGAGTAAAGATTTGTGAAGTTTGACAAATCCTGAAAGTTCAATTCAAGAGAACCGAAAACGTTAATGCTTCTGCTCCCAAATATTGAATGAAGCGCCAAATAGGCATGTGGTCACCCGAAACCGCGTGAGACTAATGTTTGGTGGTAGGAAATTACTGTCCTGACTCTGGCCCGTGTAGTCTATCGGCCCGATGTCCAAAGGTCTAAACCAGGGTAGGTTTGTAACTTCACCAAGACGCCAGTCTCAACCGCCTCCGAGAAGCATTCATACGCCGTGGGTGCCTAAACACCCATGCGCTCGGCCGAAATCTATCCTGCCCACATTTGGGACACCTGAGATTACTGTCCTACCCCCAACCCGCAATATGTCTGAAATTTTAGATGGGGGCAAAGTTTGTAACTTTCCCCAAATTTTAAACAAGTGTCTCTCAAACCGAAACATTGTCCCCCCTTAGTTCCCTGCCTCCCTCTGTTTCCCCATTCATACTCCGTGGGCGCCAAAACGCCCTCTCCACTAGCCGCAAAACCCCAGCCTCCTCCGTCCTCCACCCCATAGCGGCCAATCCACCGCCGCCCTCCTCCATCACGCCGGAGCCGGTACCCCGACGTTGTCGTCCAACACAGCTGCAACCGCAATGCCCTCAAGGACTTAGCAGCTGAAGCCGAGGCAGAGCTGCCTCCACGATGCCGACACCGAAATGCGCCGTACCAGAACCACTCTAACCACGCAGTCCTGCGCCTCACTGCTGCCGCTCCACTGTCTCAACGTTGTTCCCGCTACCGGAGTTGTTCCCGCTACGCCGTTGTTCGCCACCTCGGATCTGGTTCCCCGCTGCCGACAGATGGGCACCGCACCACACTCAACAACTTGGCCATGGGTTCGTCCAAGGCTCCACCGTCCTCCACAACTTCTTGTTTCCAGCGAACCACAAGAAGATCTTTGGAAAAACAGAAGGTGGACACATCACTGTCAGCAGAAAGAGGTACTCCTCTTCCCTTATTCATGCAAATCTTACGTCTCTGCTCACACCGTATTCATCCCATGAAAGAAACTAGTTGAGCACTTCTTACTTCATCTTCTTCAGAAACTAGTTGAGCGCTTCTTACTGCATCTTCTTCGTGATACTAAATGCACAAGGTTTCCTCCCTTTACTATTTCACCTTTGCTAGAGGTCAGTAGCCCGCCTGGATTTCAATTCAGGGTTAGTCGAACCGCAATTAAAAGGAGCAGCACCCGCTTAGGCGCGCGGAGCGCCTAGTCCGCCTGCTCCCCAGGGAAAAGGCGCATCAGTGTCTATCATAGGGGTGTGGGGCGTAGGAGCTGCTTGCGCCCGATCTGGAGGTCGGCGGGGCTTGAATGGATGGCCGGGGGGCGGTGCCAAGCACGGCTGTGCGGTGAGGTCGAGGGGAGGGCGCAGGCAGGGGAGGAATACTGAGCCGATGGTCGCTGGCGTTTCGAGGAAGATCGTCAACACTGACTGGCTGGAGGTAGATGAAGGCGATCTGCCCGTTCTTTGTACATCGGACGGTGCAGAAAAAATGGACTGACCTATTTGTTTTCAGTCGACTATTATTTTCATAGAATCATGTAGTAATTTAGTGTGCCATGCATGTTGTAGAGCTATCACATGTCTCCCGTCATTTATTTCTCACTGACCTGCTATCTGCTACCTTTACACTGTACTAATTGTGCACACACTTCACCATACTCACACTATTGTTTTTTTATGCATGGGTATTTCAGACTCTGACGTAGTGTTGATGAATGCAGAAAAGAAAAGACAGAAGTCGCTCCAGTGTAATTCGAAGATAAGCACTAAGCGTTTCAGCGCTCTAAAGGGTGCAGTGTCAGCAGTTGGAGACAGTAAATGTAGCTCTGCAGTTGATGATCTAAATTGCCACACACAAGCATCCCAGGTGCTTGCTTTAACTTTGCGCTATCAAATGTGGTTGCATGTTGCATATGGTGTCTAGCTTGTATTGCTTCCAATTTGGTTAAATTGCATCTGCTTACTTTACACATTATACCTTTGATAATGACATGCCTTCCTGTTTTTGATACATACTACATATGTCTATTAACCATGTTCGTACATCAAACTAATGCTCTTTTGTATCCCTCTTCAATCACTTATGATGATACAGTCACCCCAGTGGATTACTGTGAGACGCCCTACTCATTTAAAGAGTGCAGTGTCATCCTCTCACATGATTCTCAAGAAACAGCAAGGCTAAATGAAGATAGTCAACGTAGCTCTCTAGTTGATCACCGCAATTCCCCCACACCACCATCACAGGTGCTTGCTCTTACTTGGCAGTGTGATATGTGGTTGCATGTTGCATATGGTGTCTACCTTGTAATGCTTCTAATTAGGGTAAATTGCATCTGCTTAGTTAACACATTAAACCTGTGAATATGACATGCCTTCCTATTTTTGGTACATACTACGTCTTTCTATTAACCATGTTCTTACATCAAACTACTTTTCTTGTGTATCCCTCATCAATCACTTCTGACGATATACCTTCAAGTTGACAGTGTAATATTGGTTACATCTTGCATATCATTTCAAACATGTATTGCCTCTAATTTGTTGAAGTGCCACTTATAATGAAACACATCTAACTTGGTAGAGTGATTTTGGTTGGATCTTTCATATGGTGTGTAGATTGCATTGCTTCCAATTTGTTGAAATGCCTTATGCTTAGCGTTTTTCATACATATTCCATCCTCCTACAATGTGGTTGCCATACATAAAAGTTATGTTCGTCAGTATCATGCATCTACGAATTTGGAAGTGCGAATTTCATTCCTTTTTCTTGTGTGTTTACTTGACAAGGCAAAATCTGAAAGGACGAAGGCACGGAATGATGGTCGTCCTCTGGAGCAACCGAAACAGATGATCTCTGCGGATTCTCCTACTACTCGTACTGTAGTGCTAGTTCCAAATCTCATCTACCCTACTCCACAACCCAAGGTGCTTGCTCTAACATGGTAGTGTGATATCTGGTTGCATGTTGCATATGGTGCCTAGCTTGTATTGCTCCTAATTTGTTAAATTGTATCTCCTTAGCTTACACATTATACATGTGAATATGACACGCCTTCCTATTTTTGGTACATACTACATCTGCCTATCACACCATGTTCTTACATCAAACTACTGTTCTTGTGTATCCTGCATCTATCGCTTATGATGAGACAGTCACGCGCGTGGGTTAATATGAGATGCACTACTCTTATAAAGAATGCAATTTCATCCTCTCCACATGATTCTCTAGAAACATCAAGCTTAAATGAAGATATTGAACGTAGCTTTGTACTTGAATACCGCACTTCCCCTACACCACCATCACAGGTGCTTGCTCTAACTTTGCAGTGTGATATGTGGTTGCATGTTGCATACGGTGTCTAGCTTGTAATGCTTCTAATTAGGGTAAATTGCATCTGCTTAGTTTACACACTATACCTGTGAATATGACATGCCTTCCTATTTTTGGTACACACAACATCTATGTGTTAACCTTGTTCTTACATGAAACTACCTCTCTTCTGTATCCTGCATCAATCACTTACAATGAGTCACCTTTATTTGTTGCATATTTCATATTATTTCTAGCATGTTGCCATGTATTGCTTCTAATTTGGTCAAATACATTTGTTAGGGCACCCTTTTAATTTGACAGAGTGATATTGGTTTCATCTTTCATATGGTTTCTAGCTTGCATTGATTCTAACAAGTTCAAGCACCTTGTGCTTAGTTTACACTTTATACATCATACGTGTCAATACGTCACGCCGTCCTGATTTTCATACACATTCCATCCTCCTATCATGCGGCTGCCTTACATGAAAGTAGTGTTCGTCAGTATCATGCATCAATGAGTTCTGAAGAGCAAATTTTATTCCTTTTTCTTGTGGGTTTGACTTGACAAGGAAAAATCAAGAAAGAGGAAGGAAAAGAGTAAGGAAGGCGATGATGGTGGTCCTCTGCAGCAACGTAAACGGAGCATCTCTGTACTGATTCTCCTTGTATTGATAGTGCATTACAAGGTCCAAGTCTCCGCTCCCCTACTCCACCATCCAAGGTGCTTGCTATAACTTGGCAGTGTGATGTCTGGTTGCATGTTGCATATGGTGTCTAGCTTGTATTGCTCCTAATTAGTGTAAACTGCATCTGCTTAGCTTACACATGATACGTGTGAATATGACACACTTTCCTGTTTTCGGTACATACTATATCTGTCTATCACACCATGTTCTTAATGAAACTACTCTTCTTGTGTATCCTGCATCAGTCACTTATGATGGGACACCTTTAAGTTGGCAGTGTGCTATTGGTTTGCATCTTGAATATGATTTCTAGCATGTATTGCTTCTAGTTTGATGAACGCCACCTATGGTGAGACAGTTTTAACTTGGCAGAGTGATATTGATTGCACCTTCCATATGGTGTCTACTTTGTAGTGCTTCTAATTTGTTGAAGTGCCTTCTACTAAGTTACCACATCATAGGTGTGAATATGTCAAGCCGTCCATTTTTTCGTACATATTCCATCCTCGTATCATGACTTTGCCTTTCATCAGAGTAGTGTTCGTCAGTATCATGCATGAATGAGTTCTAAAGAGCGAATTATATTCCTTTTTCTTGTCGGTATGACCTCACAATGCAAAATCAATAAAGCTGAAGGAAATTGGCAAGGCATTGGATGATGGTGGTCCTTCCGAGCAACTGAAATGGAGGTTCTCTACAGATTCTACTCCGCCATCCTCCCAACAAGATTCGCAAGACAACGCAAGGCTAGACAGTCAACATAGTTGTGTAGATGATGAGCACATCTCCCCTACTCCACCATCACAGGTGCTTGCTCTAACTTGGCACTATTATATGTGGTTGCATGCTGCGTATGATTTCTAGCTTGTATTGCTTCTAACTTTGTTGAATTGCATCTGCTTACTTTACACATAGTGCCTGTGAATATGACATGTGTTCATGTTTCTACATCAGACTACTGTTCTTGCATATCCCGCATCAGTCACTTATGATAAGGCACCTTTAAGTCGCCACTGTGATATTGGTTGTGTCTTGCATATGATTTCTAGCATGTACTACTTCTAATTTGTTGAAATGACATACAGTTTGAACTTGGCAGAGTGATATTGGTTGCATCTTTCATATGGTGTCTAGCTTGAAGTGCTTCTAATTTTTTGAAATGCCTTCTGCTTAGTTACCACATCATAGGTGTGAATATGTCACGCCATCCTGTTTTGCATACATATTCCATCCTTACATCATGTGTTTGCCTTTCATCTGAGTAGTGTTCATCAGTATCATGCATGAATGAGTTCTGAAGAGCGAATTTTATTCCTTTTTTTATCGGTTTGACTTAACAATGCAAAATCATTACAGCTGAAGGAAATTAGTCCCGCAGTGGATGATGGTGGTCCTTCGGAGCAACTCAAACAGGGGGTCTCTACAGATTCTACTCCGCCATCCTCCCAACAAGATTCGCAAGACAACACAAGGATGGACAGTCAATGTAGCCGTGTAGATGATGAGCACATCTCCCCTACTCCACCGTCACAGGTGCTTGCTCTAACTTGGCACTATTATATGTGGTTGCATGTTGCGTATGATGTCTAGCTTGTATTGCTTCTAACTTGAATTGCATCTGCTTACTTTACACATAATGCCTGTGAATATGACACGTGTTCCTATTTCTAGAACATACGTGTACATGATGAGCACGTCTCCCCTACTCCACCATCACAGGTGCTTGCTCTTACTTGGAACTGTTATATGTGGTTGCGTTTTTCATATGATGTAGTTTGTATATTTTCTGATTATGTTGAATTGCATCTGCGTAGCTTACAACTTATACATGCAACGATCACTTACCCATAAGACACATTTAACTTGGGACTGTGATGTAGATTGCATCTTGCATTGCCTTCTAGCTTGTACTGCTTTTAATTTCTTGAAATGGCACTTACGATGAGACACTTTTTACCTGATAGAGTGATATTGGTTGCATGTTCATATGGTGCCTAGCTTTCATTTCTTCTAATTTTGTTGAAATGCCTTCCGCTTACTGTTTTTTCATACATATTCCATCCTCCTATCGTACGTGTGAATATGAAACGTTGTCTTTTTTTGTATATATTCCATCCTCTTGCCTTACATCAAAGTAGTGTCCGTCTGTATCATGCATCAACCAGTTATGCAGAGCTAATTTTATTCATCTTCTTGTGGTTTTGACTTCATAAGGTAATATCAGAAAATAGGAAGGAAAAGAGTAAGTTAGGGGATGTTGGTGGTCCTCCGCACCGACGCAAACAGAGACTCTCTAGATTTGCCACTGCTACTGCTAATGAAGTTGAAGTCCCAAGTCTACATGATGAGTTCATCTCCCGTACTCCACCATCGCAGGTGCTTGCTCTAAGTTGACAGTGTGATAATTGGTTTCATGTTGCATATGTTGTCTAGCCTGTATTTCTTCTATTTTGATTAAATTGCACCTGCTGAGTTTATATGTTATACATGTGCATATGACATGGCTTTCTGTGTCTAGAATACACTTCATCTATCTATCATACCATGTTCTTACATCAAAGTACTGTTGTTGTGTATCCCGCATCAGTCACTCATGATTGGACGCTTTAAACATGGCAGTTTGATAGTGGTTTCATCTTGCATTGATTTATATGTTGTACTGCTTCTAATTTTTCGAATTGCCACTTATGACAAGACACTTTTAACTTGGCAGAGTAATATTGGTTGCATCTTTCATATGGTGTCTAGCTTGCATTACTTCTATTTTCTTGAAAATCCTTCTGCTTAGTTTGCACATCGTAGTTGTGAATATGTCATGTGGTCCTGTTTTTCTTAAATATTCCATCCTCATACGGTTGTCTTACATCAAAGTATTGCTTGTCTGTATCATGCATCAATGAGTTCTGAAGAGCGATTTTATTCTTTTGTGTTGTGGGTATGGTCTATGGACAGGGGTGCGTGGAAACTTGCTATCCATGTGCCAGAGCCATGAGTTGGTTGCGAGATCTTATGGGTTTCACCTCTAGCCTACCCCAACTTGTTTGGGACTAAAGGCTTTGTTATTGTTGTTGTTGTTGTTGTGTTGTGGGTATGGCTTAACATGGCAAACTCAAAAAAGAGCAAGGAAAATAATATAGTAGGGAGTGTTGTTACTCGTTGGGTGAAACAGAAAAGGATCTACTGTCGAGATTCTGCTGGTACTTATAGTGCAGTAGAAGGTCCAAGTCCATCGGCTAAATCTACAAACACAGTATCACCTGCTCCACCAGCTGCAGCATCCGCTTCAACTGTACCAACATCTCAACGAGTTACTCGTTCGTTTTCTCCGGAACTGGCCAGTTCCCAAGCTACCTTCACACCTAACACTACTTCCGAAGCACTGCTGACACAACAGGACTTGGCAAGATCAGATGAACCTCATGAGCATCAACACCAAGATGGTACCTGACCGAGTCAAGTTGCAGTTGCATGCTCCTTTATATGTACTCTCACAATTTGATGTACACTAACACTTTCCGTATTCGTTGTTGAACTAGCACCATGGTGCAAGCGGAAACAAACATCAGGGATAATGCTTGACAGATTAACAAAATCTAAAGGAGGAAGAATGGAGATCCATTTTGAGGCAGGTTTAAAAAGGCCACGTGATGCTATAGAGTCAGCCAGGTTAGTATCAGAGGCAGTCGTTGCCGTTAGGTGTCATGCACGTATCCTCCCAACGTGGATCCAGTACAGGAATGAGAAAGACAATACCTAGTTTAACACCTTCCTTGACCATTTATTCGTAAGTAATGTTATTCATCGCAATTAGTAATATTGTCTTGCTCTGTCCCATACTTTCTAGCTTCCTCCTAATAAGACTCACATTCTTTTTTCAACAGAAGAGGTTCAAGTTGGATCCAAAAGATGATGCAACTAAACAAGCATGCACTCATGTTTTTCAGTCTGCTTTGTGACAGTATCGGTACCACCTTAGAAAATCTCACTTTGAAGGCAAGGCTAACAATGAAATCGCCCAAACATCTCCAGTGGAATATATTAGAGATGAATACTGGACAACCCTCGTTAAACACTAGTCTGATCCAAAGTATCAGGTAGGCTATATATATTTGATCAGACCAAATATTGAACTTGTATTTATGTATGTGAATTACAAGTGTATCTTCTTCTAGGCTAACTGTTTGAAGAACAAAACCAACCGTTCTAAAGTGAAATTCCAACAGACAACAGGATCTCGTAGCTATATTGCACACTACGAGGCTCTTGTAAATAGCTGCTACTTCCTTCTTTTTTTGTGCCATATTATCGTATCTATATTGACTTGTTCCAAATACAGAGGAAAGCCCGTGCGGACCAAAAAGAACCTGAACCGAATGCAGTGCAAATCTTTAAGGATTGCCACACCAGCAAGATGAAGGGCATGAGCACACCAGTTCAAGCCGTTGTTGTAAGTCCTTACTCCTCCTGCCTTTGAACTGATTGGTACTGTGATGTGTTCACTTAACTACTTGGTTTGTAGCCAATGTCAGTTACTCTATTCACTTTTATACACAGTTGTCTTAACGTATCATTTCACCTTACATGGCATGTTTGTTTTATATCTGTTTGCCCATGATATGAATGATGGCATACTATGTTCATCCTACTTTAAACCATGTCTCTTTATCCTTAGATGTCAATGAATGTGAGGAAATAGACAATACAGTAGGCATGCTACATGGACATATGTTCCAAAAGTGATTTTATTATGTAGTTGGCACTACAATACATGCTAATGTATTACAGTAGTTCACCAAAATAAGTTATGTATAAACGTTTAACCTACTTTGTTTGTTTTTATCTCATTAGTAATTTATCTGGTACACTAATCTACAAGTTCAAACTTTCAGGAAGCTATGGAACAAATGATTGAACAACCACAACCACCTGAAGGTGACGAGGCCACCACAGGCACAATGTCACCTCTTGTTGTAGTGCGTCAGTATCTCTCCACTAACAGTGCAAAAAGCACCTTCCTGCGTAATTTTGGGTTGGTTGTCAAGGTAACCTCGTCCAAATCGCCTACTGAACAAAATCTTCCTGCTAGACAGAGTGATATATATGTGCTCCAGACACAAGTCCAATCCCTAATGGACATCGTTTCAGAAACAAGAATAGTGGTTGACAAATGTCGTCAAGATAAGAATGGTTTTGAAACCAGACCATCAGACATTCGCTTCGTTGTTCAAGAGCAATGGCGGAAAAAAGGTGAAGATCATGCTGCTCCTTCAGATTCTACAGCCTGAAACATTAGCACTCGGGTCAAATGATATGTGCTTCTATACATCTGATGGTGCTTTTATCTGGAAGGACTGTAAACTTTATGCCAACAGGCCTTTTGTTGTATGGTTGGAATTTATTTTGTTGTGATACAACATTTATGATGCTGCATAGGCTGCAGTAATTACGACGCTATTTTTGTATAGTGTAGGTTTATCTTAGTAATGTATTCGGCCGAAAGCTTCGTAGGAGCCCAACATGCCAACATTCGTCGGGCCCATTCCAGTTGGGCTAAAAATGATTACGGGTCGAAATTGGCATGTAGCCCACTAAAAATATCTAGGCCTAAATCAGCATAGCTTTCATATTTTTCTGGCAGGCCTGTGCCCATAGTGGGCCTTTAACAGGCCTAAACATAATTTGGGCCCTCAGTAAAAATAGGCCGTTTACAGGTGTACATATCTCGAGCCCATAAAAAACATGAGCCTTTAATAGACCGAAAGTGAGATTGGGCCCTGATTGTGCCAAATAACCCACTGGTCCTAGCAGGCCGAAATGGTGGCCCATTTACGATGCGGATCTTTGACAGGCCGAAATTCGGACGGGCTGTAAATGCGCCGACCTAATACACGGGCCTTTAACAGGCCGGAACTTCGGTCGGGCTAGATTATCGTCATTTTTATATGGGCCGTTAATGGTCCCAATATGATGTTGGGCCACATATGGCCCATGGTTTTCGTCCGGCGTTAACAGGCCGAAAATGACAACAGGCCGAAAGTGGCCCAAATCTATAGTGGGCCTCTAACAGGACGAATGTCAGACATGGCTGAATATGACCCAAATCCTTCACGGTTGTTTATGGGCCGAAAGTTTTGATGGCCTGTAAATGGGCCCAAATGAAGCAGGACCTTTAACCGGATGGAAATACACAGGGCCGTAATTCGGCCCAATTACTTAGCGGACTGTTAACGGGCCAGAAGTGACCATGGGCCGCGATGATGACAAGTTTAGGACAGGTCGTTGACGGGCCGATTTGACAGAGAATGTTGGGCCTTTAGCTGGGCCGACGCATTATGGTCTGCAAAATCTTGTGGGCCTTTAGCTGGGCCGGCGGCAATGGGTAGGGTATGGGGCGGGTAGAGCAATACCATACCCATACCCGTGTAGTTAATGGGTACAAAAATCTACCCATGCCCATACCCATGGGTATGAAACTTTACTCGTACCCGTACCCGACGGGTACCCATACCCATTGGGAACCCAATGGGTAGATCAAACAGTACACAAGTTATTGATAATTTTGCATTCTTTCATAGCACATTTGATAAGAAAAAACATTTATCTCAACTCAAGAACATATATATGAGTACAAAACAATTATCTCAATTCAAACTAACAGATAACTTTAGCATGGGTACACAAGCTCATGACACATTTCACCAAATAACATCTGACAAGTAACATGTCAATACAAATGGGCAGGGTATGGGTATACCCATGGGTATAATGCTATACCCTGCCCTACCTATGACTTAATGGGTAGGGTATGGGTATTACCCATGGGTATAAAATTGTACCCATACCCTACCCATGCGGGTACGGTATCCGCGGGTACCCGTACCCAAGGGTAAAATTGTCATCCTTAGGCCGGCCCATTGTGGTCTGCTAAATCTTGTGGGCCTTTAGCTAGGCCGGCCCATTATGGTCTACAAAATCTTGTGGGCCTTTAGCTGGGCCGGCCCATTATGGTCCGCCAAATCTTGTGGGCCTTTAGCTGGGCCGGCCCATTATGGTCTACAAAAGCTTGTGGGCCTTTAGCTGGCCGACCCATTACATTCTGCTAAATCTTATGGGCCTTCAGTTGGGTCGGCCCATTTAAACTTTATGGGCCACTTTTGGGCCGTCCACGTGTCAACATATCATAGGCCCATCTCGACCGTTGGATGAGTGATACCTGTGCCAACGCGGAGCTGAACGCGTGGATCCGTCAGCCAATGAGAATTTTACACGTGGAAAATCGGCATTGGTCGTGGCTGTTAGCGGGTTATCGGATCCAAAACCGGACCCGATATGTTAATGGCGGTTAACGGCGTCCTGTTACGGTGGATGCCACGTGTTGGTCACCCTTGATGAAAGCACTTCTATGATGCGCGATTTATCGTCATGGAAGTGGAAACTTCTGTGATGATAATTTTGGTAATGTCATGGAACACTTCTACGACAGCACAGGTATGACTACCTTAATTCTGTCATAAAATAGTCATGGATGTACATGCATGATAGAAAAATGCGACCTACTGTGACAAACACGTATCATCACGGAAGTGTATTTTTTTGTGTAGGGGTGTGCCAGAATCTTCCTTTCGCTGATCTGCGTCCCGTCGTTTTGTCGCATCCATGGCAGACGCACGCCGAGCCCGCGCCGAGTGTCGGGCTGCTCTTGCCGCTCGTGTCGCCCAGACAGCTCCTGTCAGCAGGCCTCCTCGCCGTTCTCCGTCGCCTTCCACCAACGCCGCCACCGGCTCGGCGGGGAACGAGCAGCAAGCATCTTCGTTGCACCCCTCGGTGCGGCGGGAAGGCCGCACCGCCACTCCGTCACTGACCCCAGCTGGTTCATCGTCTCACGCTCGTCGTGCCCCCACGGACACGCAGGCTGCGCTGCTCCTGGCACATGAGCTCCTGCACTACTGCCCCGTCGATGACCTCTACGAAGAATGGCTCATTCGCATCACCGAGCTCGTCAGCGCCGCAGGGAGCTCTCCCGCGTTGTCCCTCTCATTGCCTCGCCCTCTGTCAGGCATGGGCGATGCGGCTCAGGGAGCGCCTCCACCACCTCTCCCCCAAGACAGCGCCCTGGCTCCAAGGTGCGCGGCTCCTGGACGTGACCCATGATAACCCACAAGTATGGGGGATCGCAACAGCTTTCGAGGGTAGAGTATTCAACCCAAATTTATTGATTCGACACAAGGGGAGCCAAAGAATATTCTTGAGTATTAGCAGTTGAGTTGTCAATTCAACCACACCTGGATAACTTAGTATCTGCAGCAAAGTATTTAGTAGCAAAAGTGGTATGATAGTAATGGTAACAGTAGCAACAATAAAGGTAAATGTTTTTGGGTTTTTGTAGTAGTTGTAACAGTAGCAACGGAAAAGTAAATAAGCGAAGAACAATATGTGAAAAGCTCATAGGCAATGGATCAGTGATGGATAATTATGCCGGATACGATTCCTCATGCAATAGTTATAACATAGGGTGATATAGAACTAGCTCCAGTTCATCAATGTACTGTAGGCATGTATTCCGTAAATAGTCATACGTGCTTATGGAAAAGAACTTGCATGACATCTTTTGTCCTACCCTCCCGTGGCAGCGGGGTCCTAGTGGAAACTAAGGGATATTAAGGCCTCCTTTTAATAGAGAACCGGACCAAAGCATTAACACATGGTGAATACATGAACTCCTCAAACTACGGTCATCACCAAGAAGTGTCCCGATTATTGTCACTTCGGGGTTGTCGGATCATAACACATAATAGGTGACTATACACTTGCAAGATAGGATCAAGAACACACATATATTGATGAAAACATAATAGGTTCAGATCTGAAATCATGGCACTCGGGCCCTAGTGACAAGCATTAAGCATAGCAAAGTCATAGCAACATCAATCTCAGAACATAGTGGATACTAGGGATCAAACCCTAACAAAACTAACTTGATTACATGGTAAATCTCATCCAACCCATCACCGTCCAGCAAGCCTACGATGGAATTACTCACGCACGGCGGTGAGCATCATGAAATTGGTGATGGAGGATGGTTGATGATGACGACGGCGACGAATCCCCCTCTTCGGAGCCCCGAACGGACTCCAGATCAGCCCTCCCAAGAGAGATTAGGGCTTGGCGGAGGCTCCGTGTCGTAAAACGCGATAAAACTTTCTCTCTGATTTTTTTTCTCCGTGAGACGGAAGATATAGAGTTGGAGTTGAGGTCGGTGGAGGTCCAGGGGGGCCACGAGATAGGGGGCGCGCCCTACAGGGGGGGCGAGCCCCCCTGTCTCATGGACAGGCCCTGGGCCCCCTAGTGTATTTCTTTTGCCAAGAAATTCTTATTAATTCCAAAAAGTGCCTCCGTGGATTTGCAGGTCATTCCGAGAATTATTCTTTTCTACACATAAAACAACATCATGGTAGTTCTGCTGAAAACAGCGTCAGTCCGGGTTAGTTTCATTCAAATCATGGAAGTTAGAGTCCAAAACAAGGGCAAAAGCGTTTGGAAAAGTAGATACGTTGGAGACGTATCAACTCCCCCAAGCTTAAACCTTTGCTTGTCCTCAAGCAATTGAGTTGATAAACTGAAAGTGATAAAGAAAAACTTTTACAAACTCTGTTTGCTCTTGTTGTTGTAAACATGAAAAGCCAGCATTCTAGTTTCAGCAAATATTATGAACTAACCATACTAACAATAACACTTGGGTCTCACAATTACTCATATCAATAGAATAATCAGCTAGCGAGCAATAATAATAAAACTTGGATGACAACACTTTCTCAAAACAATCATAACATAATATAACAAAATGGTATCTCGCTAGCCCTTTCTGAGACCGCAAAACATAAATGCAGAGCACCTTTAAAGATCAAGGACTGACTAAACATTGTAATTCATGGTAAAAGAGATCCAGTCAAGTCATACACAATATAAATCAATAATAATGAATGCAAATGACAGTGCGCTCTCCAGCGGGTGCTTTTAATAAGAAGGTGATGACTTAACATAAAAGTAAATAGATAGGCCCTTAGCAGAGGGAAGCAGTGATTTGTAGAGGTGCCAGAGCTCGATTTTAAAATAGAGATTGAATAACATTTTGAGCGGCATACTTTCGCTGTCAATGCAACACCTATGAGATGGTTGTATCTTCCATACTAAATGCATTATAGGTAGTTCCCAAACATAATGGTAAAGGTTTAAACTCCCCCAACCACCAACAAGCATCAATCCATGGCTTGCTCAAAACAACAAGTGCCTCCAACATACAACAGCCCTGGGGGAGTTTTGTTTAATTATTTTGATTTGCTTTGATCTTCTTGGATCATGGGACTGGGCATCCCGGTTACCGTCCCTTTCTCGTGAATGAGGAGCGGAGTCCACTCCTCTAGAGAATAACCCACCTAGCATGGAAGATATAGGCAGCCCTAGTTGTAACATGAGCTGCTCGAGCATACAAAACAGAATTTCATTTGAAGGTTTGGAGTTTGGTACATACAAATTTATTTGGAATGGCACGTAGATACCGCATATAAGTAGGTATAGTGGACTCATATGGAACAACTTTGGGGTTTAAGGAGTTTGGATGCACAAGCAGTATTCCTGCTTAGTACCGGTGAAGGCTAGCAAAAGACTGGGAAGCGACCAACTAAGAGAGCGACAACAGTCATAAACATGCATTAAAACTAATTCACACCAAGTACAAACATGAGTAGGATATAATCCACCATGAACATAAATATCGTGAAGGCTATGTTGATTTTGTTTCAACTACATGCGTGAACATGTGCCAAGTCGAGTCACTCAATTCATTCAAAGGAGGATACCAGATCATAATCATTCTAATAGCATGTTGGCACACAAGGTAAACCATTAGAACTCATAGCTAATCAAGCATGGCACAAGTAACTATAATCTCTAAATGTCATTGCAAATATGTTTACTTCATAATAGCTGACTCAGGAACGATGAACTCATCATATTTACAAAAACAAGAGAGGTCGAGTTCATACCAGCTTTTCTCATCCCAATAAGTCCATCATATATCGTCATTATTGCCTTTCACTCGCACGACCGAACGATGTGTATAATAATAAGAGTGTACGTGCGTTGGACTAGGCTGGAATCTGCAAGCATTCAACTCAAGGAGAAGACAAGTAATATGGGCGCTAAATTAAATAAACAATCATGCATATAAGAGCCACTAAACATTTTCAATATGGTCTTCTCGACCCCCAAAAGAAAGAAAAGAAAAGAAAACTATTTACACGGGAAAGCTCCCAACAAGTAAAAAGAAGAACTAGAAATCTTTTTGGGTTTTCATTTTAATTTCTACTACAAGCATGGAAATTAAACTAACTAGTTTTTTTGGTTTTTCTCAAGGTTTATCAAGCACACAAGAAGAAAACTAGAAAAAGGAATTTAAACTAGCATCGATAATACAATGAAAGAGTATGAGCACCGACGACTAGTGTGTGAGCATGAATGTAAAGTCGCTGAGAAATACGTACTCCCCCAAGCTTAGGCTTTTGGCCTAAGTTGGTTTAATACCAAGGACCGCCGCTACTCTCTTTGATGTAATGAGAGGTATAATCAGGATACCACTGGCTAGTCATCTCCGGATCCCACTGGACAGATGATGCACGATAAGGGTCCAGCTCAGGTTCCGGCTCAGGTTCGGGTTCTGGAGTGGCCTGAGCTCGATGATTGTTCACCGCCTCCGGTGTAACGAGAAATTTTTCTGCAAGCAAATCAAACAACAAAGGCGCAGGCAAAATAATAATCTCAAAGTGTTTCTTATTGAATATAAGTTTATACAAGAGCATCCTATATTCGTTGTCAACAATAAACTTATGTGCTACCATGCTCTTGTAATCTAGAACATGGGGAGGCAATATTGTCTCCTTTTCCTCATGGTGCCTAATGGGTATCTGAAAATGTCTAGCAAGACGTGTGGCATAGATACCTCCAAATGGGGCCTTTTGTATGATTAAGGGCTAGCCGTTTAGCAATGACGGCACCCATATTAAAACTATTGTCTCCAAGCAAAGCATGTTGAAGCATTATAATATCGGGAACACTCAAGTTTCCACTATTCCCATGACCAATCAAGCATCTACTAGCGAATATGGCAAAGTATGTAAAACAGGAAAGTGTATGCTAGAGACTTTCGCCTCGGAACCCTTCTTTGGCTCCTCTACAGCAATAATATCAACAAAGCCAGCCACATCTTCACGATGGGGTTCCTCTGATTCTCCCTCATAAGGTATCCTACATACCGCGCAAAAATGACGTAAAGACATTTCTTTGAACTCGTCATATAAATGAAATGATACTTTAGGCGGTGACTTCTTAGGATAAAATAAAAGTTTTGCACGAAAGTATTGGTGAGTAAGAGATACTGATCAATTCGGTCATTGACGAAACCGGTGAGGCCTGCAGTCTCGATTAAAGCATGAAAGTCTTCATGAATTCCGGCCTCTTTCAAGAAATCATCACATGGCCATTCACACGGTCGTACTTCCGTTAAGCGAGGCAAACTATACTTGGCCTTTTCCTTCTCTTTAGCTTGTTTTTTCCTGGGAGCTTTGGCTAGAAGAGCCCCTCAAAAGTTTCCTCAACATTTTCTAAAAATTTCTGAAATTTTAGTAACTTCAAAATAAAAGTGCATAAAACCAAACAAGATTGATAGCAACTACTCCTACAAGTGTCTAGAGCCCATATCATGCATTAGAATTACTTGGAACCTCAAAATTTTAACATGCAAGCTCAATAACATGGTCACCTAAGCAGCAAAAATTTGCAATGAATAAAGCACTAGAACAAAAACTAATTGGACCAATGGAGGAGTCACATACCAAGCAACAATCTCCCAAAGCAGTTTTGTGAATGGAGCTTTGAGCTAAGAGATCAAAAATCGCAGCAAAATGAGCTAGAACTCGTGTTTGAGCTGGATGGGGATTTTTTGGGTAGAAGATGGAGAGTGTGCGTGCTGGCATAAGTGGAGGGGAGCCACCAGAGGCCCACGAGATAGGGGGTGCGCCCTACAGGGGGGCGCCCCCTCCTCTCTCGTGGCCTGGTGCTTGCCCCTCCTGCAGTGTTTTTAGTGCCTAAAATCCTCAAATATTCCAGAAAAAATCATACTAAATTTGTAGGGCATTTGGAGCACTTTTATTTTCAGACTATTTTGTAATGCATGGATAAATCAGAAAACAGACGGATAATACTATTTTTGCTTTATTTATTCTAAAAATATAAAGTAAAAAGAGGGTACAGAAGGTTGTGCCTTCTAGTTCCATCCATCTCGTGATCATCAAAATGAACCCACTAACAAGGTGGATCAAGTCTTGTTAACAAACTCATTCCGAATAACACGGAACCGGAGAAATTTCGAATAACACTAAGTTACCTCAACGGGGATATGAAAATCCCCAACAAGAAGAATATCATACTTTTTCTTGACAGTAGTGAGAGGAAATTCAAAATCTCCAAAAATGATAGTTGGAACTTTTTCAATAGAATTGATGCTATGAACTTGAGATTGTTTCCTCGGAAAGTGTACCGTATGCTCATTGCCATTAACATGAAAAGTGACATTGCCTTTGTTGCAATCAATAACAGCCCCTGCAGTATTAAGAAAAGGTCTACCAAGGATAATAGACATACTATCATCCTCAGGAATATCAAGAATAACAAAGTTCGTTAAGATAGTGACATTTGCAACCACGACAGGCACATCCTCACAAATACCGACAGGTATAGCAGTTGATTTATCAGCCATTTGCAAAGATATTTCAGTAGGTGTCAACTTATTCAATTCAAGTCTACGATATAAAGAGAGAGGCATAACACTAACACCGGCTCCAAGATCACATAAAGCAGTTCCAACATAATTTCTTTTAATGGAGCATGGTATAGTTGGCACACCCGGATCTCCAAGTTTCTTTGGTATTCCACCCTTAAAAGTGTAATTAGCAAGCATGGTGGAAATTTCAGCTTCCGGTATCTTTCTTTTATTTGTGATGATATCCTTCATATACTTAGCATAAGGATTTACTTTAAGCATATCAGTTAAGCGCATACATAAGAAAATAGGTCTAATCATTTCAGCAAAGAGCTCAAAATCCTCATCATCCTTTGACTTGGATGGTTTAGGAGGAAAGGACATGGGTTTCTGAACCCGTGGTTCTCTTTCTTTACCGTGCTTCCTAGCAACAAAATCTCTCTTATCATAACGTTGATTTTTTGATTGTGGGTTATCAAGATGAATAGCAGGTTCAATCTCTACATCATTGTCATTACTAGGTTGAGCATCTACATGAACATCATTATTAGCATTATCATCAGGTACATGTTCATCTCCGGATTGTGTTTCAGCATCAGAGATGGAAGTATCATTGGGATTCTCAAGTGTTTCTATATTAGGTTCACTAGAAGTTTGCAAAGTCCTATCATTCTTCTTTTTCTTCTTCTTAGAAGAACTAGGAACATCTAGATTATTATTCTGAGAATCTTGTTCAATTCTTTTAGGGTGGCCTTCAGGATACAAAGGTTCCTGAGTCATTCTACCAGTTCTAGTAGCCACTCTAATGGCAAAGTCATTTTTATTATTCAATTCATCAAGCAAATCATTTTGAGCTTTGAGTACTTGCTCAGCTTGAGTAGCAACCATAAAAGCATATTTGCTAACACGGTGAAGTTCATCTTTGACTCTAGCCAGATTATCACCTACGCGTCCTATCTCGAAAGCATTATTCTTTAACTCTCTACCAGCATTAAAACTTTCTTGTCTAGCCATAAAGTCATCAAATTCATCCAAGCATGGGCTATGAAATTTAGTAGAGGGTATTTCTACTTTGTCGTATCTATAGAGAGAATTTACCTTTACTACCTGTGTCGGGTTATCAAGACAATGTGGTTCTTCGGCCGGTAAATTAAGACCATGTATTTCTTCAATAGGTGGTAAATTCTTAACTTCTTCAGCTTTAATACCTTTTTCTTTCATTGATTTCTTTGCCTCTTACATATCTTCAGGACTGAGAAATAAAACACCTCTCTTCTTCGGAGTGGGTTTAGGAATAGGCTCAGGAGTTGGCTCAATTGGTTCAGGAATTACTTCAGGAACTGGCTCGGGAAGAGTCCAATTATTTTCATTAGTCAACATATTATTCAATAATATTTCAGCTTCGTCGACTGTTCTTTCCCTGAAAACACAACCAGCACAACTATCCAAGTGGTCCTTGGAAGCATCGGTTAGTCCATTATAAAAGATATCAAGTATTTCATTTTTCTTAAGAGGATGATCAGGCAACGCATTAAGTAACCGGAGAAGCCTCCCCCAAGCTTGTGGGAGACTCTCTTCTTTGATTTGCACAAAATTATATATTTCCCGCAAGGCAGCTTGTTTCTTATGAGTAGGGAAATATTTAGCAGAGAAGTAATAAATCATATCCTGGGGACTACGCACACAACCAGGAGCAAGAGAATTATACCAAGTCTTAGCATCACCCTTTAATGAGAACGGAAATATCTTAAGGATGTATAAATAGCGAGACTTCTCATCATGAGTAAACAGGGTGGCTATATCATTCAACTTGGTAAGATGTGCCACAACAGTTTTAGATTCAAGTCCATAAAAAGGATCAGATTCAACTAAAGTAATAATATCAGGATCAACAGAGAATTCATAATCCTTATCAGTAACACAGATAGGTGAAGTAGCAAAAGCAGGATCGGGTTTCATTCTAGCATTAAGAGACTGCTGCTTCCATTTAGCTAATCATTTCTTAAGATCATTTCTATCATTGCAAGCAAGAATTACCATAGCAGCTGCTTCATGCATAACATAACCCTTAGGAACAACAGGTAATACATAATCATTGGGGGAACGTTCATCATCACTATCATCAATAATAGGTTCTTCAATATTTCCATTCCCCCTAACTCTAGCAAGTTATTCATCTAGAAATTCACCTAATGGAAAAGTAGTATCACGCACAGAAGTAGTTTCATCATAAGTATCATGCAAAGCAGAAGTGGCATCATCAATAACATGCGACATATCAGAATTCATAGAAGTAGCAGGTTTAGGTGTCGCAAGCCTACTAATAACGGAAGGAGAATCTAGTGCAGATCTAGATGGCAGTTCCTTACCTCCCCTCGTAGTTGAGGGCAAAATCTTGGTCTTAGCGTCTTTCAAGTTCTTCATAGTGATCAACAGATATAAATCCCAAGTGACTCGGAGAATAGAGCTATGCTCCCCGGCAACAGCACCAGAAATTAATCTTGATAACCCACAAGTATAGGGGATCGCAACAGCTTTCGAGGGTAGAGTATTCAACCCAAATTTATTGATTCGACACAAGGGGAGCCAAAGAATATTCTTGAGTATTAGCAGTTGAGTTGTCAATTTAACCACACCTGGATAACTTAGTATCTGCAGCAAAGTATTTAGTAGCAAAAGTGGTATGATAGTAATGGTAACAGTAGCAACAATAAAGGTAAATGTTTTTGGGTTTTTGTAGTAGTTGTAACAGTAGCAACGGAAAAGTAAATAAGCGAAGAACAATATGTGAAAAGCTCGTAGGCAATGGATCAGTGATGGATAATTATGCCGGATGCGATTCCTCATGCAATAGTTATAACATAGGGTGATATAGAACTAGCTCCAGTTCATCAATGTAATGTAGGCATGTATTCCATAAATAGTCATACGTGCTTATGGAAAAGAACTTGCATGACATCTTTCGTCCTACCCTCCCGTGGCAGCGGGGTCCTAGTGGAAACTAAGGGATATTAAGGCCTCCTTTTAATAGAGAACCGGACCAAAGCATTAACACATGGTCAATACATGAACTCCTCAAACTACGGTCATCACCGAGAAGTGTCCCGATTATTGTCACTTCGGGGTTGTCAGATCATAACACATAATAGGTGACTATAGACTTGCAAAATAGGATCAAGAACACACATATATTGATGAAAACATAATAGGTTCAGATCTGAAATCATGGCACTTAGGCCCTAGTGACAAGCATTACGCATAGCAAAGTCATAGCAACATCAATCTCAGAACATAGTGGATATTAGGGATCAAACCCTAACAAAACTAACTTGATTAAATGGTAAATCTCATCCAACCAATCACCATCCAGCAAGCCTACGATGGAATTACTCACGCACGGCGGTGAGCATCATGAAATTGGTGATGGAGGATGGTTGATGATGACGACAACGACGAATCCCCCTCTCTGGAGCCCCGAACGGACTCCAGATCAGCCCTCCCGAGAGAGATTAGGGCTTGGCGGCGGCTCCGTGTCGTAAAACACGATGAAACTTTCTCTCTGATTTTTTTCTCCGCGAGACAGAAGATATAGAGTTGGAGTTGAGGTCGGTGGAGGTCCAGGGGGCTCACGAGATAGGGGGCGCGCCCTACAGGGGGGGCGCCCCCCTATCTCGTGGACAGGCCCTGGGCCCCCTGGTGTATTTCTTTTGCCGAGAAATTCTTATTAATTCCAAAAAGTGCCTCCGTGGATTTGCAGGTCATTCCAAGAACTTTTCTTTTCTACACATAAAACAACATCATGGTAGTTCTTGTGAAAACAGCGTCAGTCTGGGTTAGTTTCATTCAAATCATGCAAGTTAGAGTCCAAAACAAGGGCAAAAGTGTTTGGAAAAGTAGATACGTTGGAGACGTATCAACCCACCGCATCCAGCACCCGCGCGATAAGAAAGAAGCTGCCAAGAAATCCCTCGGCCCCAAGAAGGCGTTCACGTGCTTCCTGCACCAGCACGACAAGACCGCATCCGCACACCAGCGCGCCAAGACCCCGCACTGCCCCTGGCGGCAGCGCGTGTGGACCAGCAAGAGCAAGCTCCGCATCAGCAAAGGGCTCCAATGACCAAAGCAGGTTGTCGCGCCTTCACCACCGAGCTGCGTAGTGTCGCGTGGCGCAGCAAGTTCAAGCCAGACCTGCCTCCTCGCTATGATGGCACCGCTGACCCCGCGGAGTTCCTGCAGCTCTACGAGCTGGGCATCGAGGCGGCCAACAGAAACAAGAAGGTCATGGCGAACTGGTTTCCCATGGCGCTTAAGGACGGTACCCGCACCTGGCTCCTGAACCTGCCTCCTGGCTCGATCTCCTCCTGGGACGAGATGCGCAGCCGTTTCATCGCCAACTTCCAGGGCACTCGCGATCGCCCCCCGGCCGCGGGTGACATGTGCCGCATCAAGCAACAACCTGGGGAGACCCTGCAGAAATACATGCAGTGCTTCAACAGCACTCGCCTCAAGATCCCCAAGGTGACGGACGAGGCCATCATCTCAGGTTCTCTGATGGAGTCCATGATGTCCAGATGAAGGAGGAGCTCGCCATCCATGAGGAGTTGTGCATGTCTCTGGAGTTGTTCAACCTGGCGACCATGTGCGCAAGAGTTGAGGAAGGGCGCCTCTACCTCCTCGAGCTTCCAGCTGCTGACCCAGAAGAAAAGAAGGCCAAGGTCAAGGACGTGAAGCGCAAAGGAGCGGTCGTGCTTGCAGCAGAACCAGACACGAAGCGCGGCAGGGACCAGTCGGAGTCGTCCAAGGGTAGCCGACCGTTCTGCACCTACCACAACCTCCACACCCACAACACCAACGAATACCAAGAGCTCAGGGCAGTTTGAGAAGGACGCTTCGGTTGACGCCCCGAGTGCAACGACCGGGGCTACGGCCAAGGAGGAGGACGAGGCGGAGGACGATGGGACGATCGTGGCCCACGCCAGGAGTGGCGTGACCAACCTCGCGAGGATCGCTGGCAGGACCAGCCTCGCGAGGGCACCTGGAGGGATCATCCTCGCAAGGACCGCCCACAGGGCAACGCATGCCTTCCTCCTCTGCCACCACCGAGAAGGAATGACGACCATCATCAAGACGAGGGGGATGGGGGCTTCCAGGAGCCATGTGATATCGCTTGCATCTTGGGCGGAGCTCAGGCCCCAGCCTCTCAGTGCATCTTCAAGCAGTTTGCTCACGAGGTGAACACAGTCCTCCCCAAGCTCGAGGCCACGCGCCCGCTCAGGTGGTCCAAGTGCGCCATCACCTTCAGTTCAACAGATCAACTCAACTGTGCAGCTACTGCTGGCGTCCTCCCGATGCTTTGTTCCCCAGTCATCAGCAACGTGCAAGTCACCAGGACCCTCATCGATGGCGGCGCAGGGCTCAACATTCTGTCCGTCGAGATGTTCGACAACCTTCAAGTGCCATATGATCAGCTCCAGCCAACCAAGCCTTTCTCAGGAGTCACCGAAGGTTACACCACTCCGATAGGGCAGGTCCACCTCGCTGTCACCTTCGGCCAGCGCGACAACTACCACACTAAGCTCATCGACTTCAATGTCACCCACATCCGCCTGCCGTACAATGCCATCCTTGGGTATCCAGCCCTGGCCAAGTTCATGGCGGTGACCCACCATGGCTACAATGTCCTCAAGATGCCAGGAAGCGGCGGAATCATCACGGTCCCCTGCGAAGTGAGAGATGCGGTGTGCTCCCTCAAGACGCCTTCCAAGCTGCATCAATCGAGGACCCAGACAGCAGGGGCGAGGATCCTCCTGAGGTAGTCCCCAAGAAGAAGACACCGCTCAGCTCAAGGCCTTGGGAGGTTGGCATCTCAGGAGGTGCTGCGTCAGGATCAGCGCCCGTGCAAGGGGCGCCTTCTTCCATCGCATAGGAAGGCACGCCTGGCGCCCTCCTCGGGCAGGGCTCGGGGGCTCTCTTCTGGAGGGCCTCATACTTTGCCAAAATCATGAGGGAAGCGCTCGGGCACCACTTGGAGGCGTGTTTCGCAGCACGTTTCCCTCGGGAGGTCTCAGGGCGTGGAGAGCCCAACGTTCAGGAGTTCATCACCAAGGTCACTTAGGAGCTTCAGGAAGCAAGAGCCATGTGCGGCGATCGCCGTTTGTCTGGCGTGGCCCCCCATCCAGGCGAGGATGGTGGGTTGCGCGTCTGCATCGACGTCCTAGGGCTCAATCGAGCCGTATCTCAGGAGCGCCTCTGGCCTTCGCATGTGGGATGTTGCGAGGGTCCACCACACAGCTATGTTCGCATGCCTTTCAGCCTGCCAAACACGGCTGCCACCTTCCAGCGCCACCTGCGGAGCATCCGGGTGGCTCAGGAGGCCGGGCACCACGCGGTCCTAGCGGAGATGGAGACGATCCTCAAGGAGCCACCTGGACCCGCAGTGCCTCCCGAGGCTTAGGGCTCCAGCGGCTCGCGAGGATCGGCCTCTTCACCGCGCACCTTCAGCCGTATCTTCAGCTACTCCGACACCTCCTCTACAGCGGTACCAGGTGACATCTTCCATGTTCATTTCAGCTGGGAGCGCCCTCAGGTCTGCATCATTCTCAGGCCGCGTGGGTCCGTCCCTGCGGCATGTAGCCCTTTTGCTTATGCCTTTAGTTTGCCTTGCTGGGGGCGCCCCTCGGGCAGCATCATCCCCAAGCTGCTCGGGCCTGACCCAATGGCATGTATCCCTCTTGCATTTACCTAAGTTGATTTGCCTTTCATGCCTAACCTGCATGTGATAATCGTCTGCTCGATTGACATCTACCACTAGAGCTGCTCATGCTGGCATAGCGCTTGCGCATGGGTCCATCCCTGCAACGTCGACAAACCTGAGTGGTCGAGCTCTGGCCCGCGGCAGCCCGCACGCGTCACCTCACCATGCCCTTAGTGCCCTCACCTCTCGCTCGGAGCAACCAATGGCCAACCGGCAATCATAATGGCAACCAGTGTTCCTCTCATGCTGATTTGCAGGAACCTCCTGAAGATTTCAACGGGCGGCACCACGGGCTCTCTATCCCTTTCCCACGCGATTCGCTTGCGCGTTAAAAGGGGGGCTCCTGAGCATCACGACTTTGGATCTCTTGCTAGCTCTCCAGCCCTCACCCCCTGGCCTTGACCACGGCATCACGACCTAGCATACCAGCGGCGGCTGATCTCGCTCGAGGGCCGGGACCTGAGGACGTAGAGCGCGAAGGAGAGTGTGGGGAGGAAGGGAAAGCTCGCGAGGGCCTAACCTAGCTACGCCGCAGCTGCCGACGTACAAGTTTGGCGCGACGCAAGGGAGCGACTCCGTATTACCAAGATAAGTTTCATGCCTGGAGCACTAATCGTTGCAGCACGGAACCCTCACTTGATGCAGCTCTGTGACGACAACGTTGCCTTTCTTTCTCACCTCTCGGTGGTTGCTTGCACGCTAAAGGGGACCTCCTGAGCATCGCGCCTCAGGGGCTCTTACTGGACCTCAGGCCACTCACCTCCTGGCCTTGACCACGACATCATGACCTGGCATACCAGCGACGGCTGCAGCCTGCCTGGGGACCGTGACCTGTCAGCGTAGAGTGCTAAGCCTTTGCGAGGCTAGAAAGGGGGAACCAAGCTGGGATAGGACAGGCATTTGCACGATTTCATAATAAGCATCACATCAGCAAAATACATCACGGACCCTTTACATGCCCCCCACGGGGTGCCTTTTTCCGATTCCTATAAGGGAACAAAAGACAAGTATCCTAAGGAGCCCTAACTACCCGTGCCTCCATGGCCGACGCCATCATCAACAGTGGGCCACGGGAGGCCAACCGTTGACCTCCACGATCGCAGGTAATGATGACTCTTTTTGCATGCAGCAGAGACTCATCAAATCGGGCAGTTGCCGAGGCAGCATGGGGAAGCGGCGACACCCACGTCCAATCAGTCACCACGCGTCATCCAAGGCCGCAGTCTGTTGAGGCCCGCGGCGCTCCGCACTTATCCTTTGGCTTCGCTGCTAAGCCAAGTCCGAGCGCGCCTTGGGCCCGGGGGCTACTGTCGGCGTTCTAGGAATGGGGGTCCCTAGACTTGCCTTCTTGCGGCCCGCAGCGTGGCTCAATCGGTGGCCCAGTGCGGCCCATCTTCATCAACCCAAGAACTCAAGACCCTCGCGAGGGGCCAAGCCTCACGGGGCGGACGACACAAGGCCTCCTCAGGAGTGGCCTCACCAGGCGGGCTCGCGAGGAGGCAGAGATATCAAGGCAAGGGGTACCTCGCGAGGTGCCCATGACGCAAGCCATGACGATAAAGGCTAGGCGGGCGCCAGGTGGGCGCCAGCTAGCACAGTGTCCTCGTTTCCTCTTTGGTGCAAAGGAGGCAAGCGCAGGCGCGGAGTACCGAGGCATCAGGCAAAGGTTTCCATATCGGTGCAACGATACCAAGACCAGCAGAACGGCAGGACGAAGGTCACCGTGGAGCCCAAGACGGCATCATCACCAACACCTTTGGCAGACTGATACGTCTCCATCCTATCTACTTTTCCAAACACTTTTGCCCTTGTTTTGGACTCTAACTTGCATGATTTGAATGGAACTAACCCGGACTAACGATGTTTTCAGCAGAACTGCCATGGTGTTATTTTTGTGCAGAAACAAAAGTTATCGGAATGACCTGAAAAGCCATAGAGATTATTTTTGGAAAATATAAAAAAAATACTAGGGAAAGAATCAAGGCCAGGGGGCCCACACCTTGTCCACGAGGGTGGGGGGCGCGCCCCCTCCCTCTGGGCGCGCCCCCCTGCCTCGTGGTCCCCCTGGATGTCCACTGACCTCAACTCCAACTCCATATATTTGCTTTCGCGGAGAAAAAAATCAGAGAGAAAGTTTCATCGCGTTTTATGATACGGAGCCGCCGCCAAGCCCTAATCTCCCTTGGGAGGGCTGATCTGGAGTCCGTTCGGGGCTCCGGAGAGGGGGATTCGTCACTGTCGTCATCATCAACCATCCTCCATCACCAATTTCATGATGCTAACCGCCGTGCGTGAGTAATTCCATCGTAGGCTTGTTGGACGGTGATGGGTTGGATGAGATTTACCATGTAATCAAGTTAGTTTTGTTAGGGTTTGATCCCTAGTATCCACTATGTTCTGAGATTGATGTTGCTATGACTTAGCTATGCTTAATGCTTGTCACTAGGGCCCGAGTGCCATGATTTCAGATCTGAACCTGTTATCTTTTCATGAATATATGTGAGTTCTTGATCCTATCTTGCAAGTCTATAGTCACCTATTATGTGTTATGATCCGACAACCCCGAAGTGACAATAATCGGGATACTTCTCAGTGATGACCGTAGTTTGAGGAGTTCATGTATTCACTATGTGTTAACGCTTTTGTCCGATACTCTATTAAAAGGAGGCCTTAATATCCCTTAGTTTTCATTAGGACCCCGCTGCCACGGGAGGGTAGGACAAAAGATGTCATGCAAGTTCTTTTCCATATTCGGAATACATGCCTACATTACATTGATGAACTGGAGCTAGTTCTGTGTCACCCTATGTAAAACTATTACATGAGGAATCGCATCTGACATAATTATCCATCACTGATCCAATGCCTATGAGGTTTTCACATATTGTGCATTGCTTATTTACTTTACCGTTGCTACTGTTACAACTACTACAAAACTGCCACCGTCACTTTTATCACTGTTACCATTACTATCATACTACTTTGCTACTAAATACTTTGCTGCAGATACTAAGTTATCCAGGTGTGGTTGAATTGACAACTCAACTGCTAATACTTAAGAATATTCTTTGGCTCCCCTTGTGTCGAATCAATAAATTTGGGTTGAATACTCTACCCTCGAAAACTGTTGCGATCCCCTATACTTGTGGGTTATCAAGACTATTTTCCGGCGCCATTGCCGGGGAGCATAGCTCTATTCTTTGAGTCACTTGGGATTTATATCTGCTGGTCACTATGAAGAACTTGAAAGACGAAAGAACTAAGATTTATCCCTCAACTACGAGAGGAGGTAAGGAACTACCTTCTAGCTCTGCACTAGATTCTCCTTCTGTTATGAGTAAGCTTGCGACACCTAAACCTGCTACTGCTATTAATTCTGATATGTCGCATGTTATTGATAATGTCGCTTCTGCTATGCATGATACTTATGATGAAATTACTTCTATGCTTGATACTATTGTGCCATTAGGTGAATTTCTTGATGAACAACTTGCTAGGGCTAGAGAGAACGAAATTATTGAAAATGAAATTATTGAAGATAGTGATGATGAGGGTTCTCCCCCCTAAGTATGAATTACCTGTTGTTCCTGAGGGTTATGTTATGGATGAAGAAACTGCTAGAGATTTTCTTGCTTGCAATGATAGATCTGATCTTAAGAAGTTATTAGCTAAACTTAAACAAAAATCTCTAAATGCTAGAATGAAATATGACCCTGCTTTTGCTACTTCACCTATCTTTGTTACTGATAAGGATTATGAATTCTCTGTTGATCCTGAATTACTTTGGTTGAATCTGATCCTTTTTATGGCTATGTATCCGAAACTGTTGTGGCACATCTTACTAAATTGAATGATATAGCCACCCTGTTCACTAATGATGAGAAATCTCGCTATTATTATATCCTTAAGATATTTCCATTCTCATTAAAGGGTGATACTAAAACTTCGTTTAATTCTCTTGATCTTGGTTGTGTGCGTAGTCCCCAGGATATGATTTATTACTTCTCTGCTAAATATTTTCCTGCTCATAAGAAACAAGTTGCCTTGAGGGAAATATATAATTTTGTGCAAATTGAAGAAGAGAGTCTTCCACAAGCTTGGGGGAGGCTTCTGCGATTACTTAATGCTTTGCCTGATCATCCTCTTAAGAAAAATGAAATACTTGATATCTTTTATAATGGACTAACTGATGCTTCCAAGGACCCCTTGGATAGTTGTGCTGGTTGTGTTTTTAGGGAAAGAACGGTCGACCAAGCTGAACTGCTATTGAATAATATGTTGACTAATGAAAATAATTGGACTCTTCCTGAGCCAATTCCCGGGCCAATTGAGCCAACTCCTGAGCCAATTCCTAAACCTACTCCGAAGAAGAGAGGTGTTCTATTTCTCAGTCCTGGAGATATGCAAGAGGCAAAGAAATCTATGAAAGAAAAAGGTATTAAAGCTGAAGATGTTAAGAATTTACCGCCTGTTGAAGAAATACATGGTCTTAATATAACACCTATTGAGGAAACACATTGTCTTGATAACTCGACATAGGTAGTAAAGGTAAATTCTCTCTATAGATATGATAAAGTTAAAATCCCGTCTACTAAGTTTCCTAGCCAATGTTTGGATCAATTCGATGACTTTATGGCTAGACAAGAATGTTTCAATGCTTATGTTGGTAGAGAATTAAAGAGTAATGCTTACATGATTGGGTGCTTGAGTGATTATATGGCTAGAGTTAAAGCTGAACTTATACTCATTAGCAAATATGCTTCTATTGTTACAACTCAAGCAGAACAAGTACTTAAATCTCAAAGTGATTTGCTCGATGAATTAAATAATAAACATGATTTTGCTGTTAGTGTGGCTACGAGAACTGGTAGAATGACTCAGGAACCTTTGTATCCTGAAGGACACCCTAAGAGAAGTGAGCAAGATTCTCAGAAGAAAAAAATTGGATGCACCTAGTCCTTCTAAAAAGAAGAAAAAGAAAAATTATAGGACTTTGCATGCTTCTAGTGAACCTTTTGTAGACACACCTGTGAATCCCAATGATATTTCTATCTCTGATGCTGAAACACAATCTGGTGATGAACATGAACCTAGTGATAATGTTAATGATAATGTTCATGTTGATGATCAACCTAGCAATAATAATGATGTAGAGATTGAACCTGTTGTTGGTCTTGATAAGAGAGACTTTGTCACTAGGAAGTTATGATAAGAGAGACTTTGTCGCTAGGAAGCACGGTAAAGAAAGAGAACCATGGGTTCAGAAACCCATGCCTTTTCCTCCTAAGCCATCCAAGAAAAAGGATGATGAGGGTTTTGAGCGCTTTGCTGAAATGATTAGACCTATCTTCTTACATATGCGCTTAACTGATATGCTTAAAGTAAGTCCTTATGCTAAATACATGAAGGATATTATTACAAATAAAAGAAAGATACCGGAAGCTGAAATTTCCACCATGCTTGCTAATTATACTTTTAAGGGTGGAATACCAAAGAAACTTGGAGATCCAGGAGTACCAACTATACCATGCTCCATTAAAAGAAACTATGTCAAAACTGCTTTATGTGATCTTGGAGCTGGTGTTAGTGTTATGCCTCTCTCTTTATATCGTAGACTTGAATTGAATAAGTTGACACCTACTGAAATATCTTTGCAAATGGCTGATAAATCAACTGCTATACGTGTCGGTATATGTGAGGATGTGCATGTTGATATTCCCGAGGATGATAGTATGTCGATTATCCTTGGTAGACCCTTTTTGAATACTGTAGGGGCTGTTATTGATTGCAACAAAGGCAATGTCACTTTTCATGTTAATGGTAGTGAGCATACGGTACACTTTCCGAGGAAACAGCCTCAAGTTCATAGCATCAATTCTATTGAAAAAGTTCCAACTATCATTTTTGGAGGTTTTGAATTTCCTCTTCCTACTGTCAAGAAAAGATATGATATTCTTATTATTGGGGATGTTCATATCCTTGTTGAGGTAACCTAGTGTTATTCGAAATTTCTCCGGTTCCATGTTATTCGGAATGAGTTTGTTAACAAGACTTGATCAACCTTGTTAGTGTATTCCTTTTGATGAGCATGAGATGGATGAAACTAGAAGGCACAACCTTCTGTACCCTCCTTTTACTTTCTGTTAATTAGAATAAATAAACCAAAAATAGTATTATCTGTCTGTTTTCTGAATTATCCATGCAATAAAAATATCCCGAAAATAAAATTCCTCCAAATGCCCTGCCAATTTAGTATGATTTTTTATGGAATATTTGAGGATTTTAGGCACTGAGAACACAGCAGGGGGGGAAGCACCTGGCCACGATGGTCCAGGGCGCGCCCACCCTTACAGGGCACACCCCCCTGTCTTGTGGGCCCATGGTGGGCCCCCTCCACTTATTCCTGCACCCACACACTCCATCTTCCTCCCAAAAAATCCCCATCCAGCTCAAGCACGAGTTCTAGCTTGTTTTGCTGCGATTTTCGATCTCCTTGCTCAAAGCTCCATTCACAAAACTGCTTTGGGAGATTGTTCTTTGGTATGTGACTCCTCCAATGGTCCAATTAGTTTTTGTTGTAGTGATTTATTCATTGCAAATTTTTGCTGCCTTGGTGACCCTGTTCTTGAGCTTGCATGACAAATTTATGAGGTCCCAAGTAATTCTAATGCATGATATAGGCTCTAGGCACTTGTGGGAGTAGTTGTTATCAATCTTGTTGAGTTTGATTCACTTTTATTTTGAGTTACTAAAAATTTCAGAAATATTTCACAGGAAGAAATATGTCTAGGAAATTGTACCAAGGTGGTTCTCCGAGGAAGCAAGCACCAACGCGCGCAATGCGTGAGCAAGATGATGAACCACCAAGGGATGCTGATGTGCGGCCTTGTGAATGGCTGTTAGAAGAATTTATGGTCAATGCAGGCATCAAGGATGAATTTGATGCATATGTGCGTAATGCAGATATTGAGAACTTCATGCAAGATAAGTGTCCTCACTACTGCTATTTAACTGATTCATTCGTGAAGGTGTAAATTTTTATCTTCGCGTAATTCTCAAAGTGTCCTGTTTGATATTTATGATGAATCATATACTATGGACCTAGAAGATTTTACTACTGCTTGCAAACTCCCACAGTGGGGTAGTGTTAATGAACCCTGTCGGGGATATACCCCGCGGTATGAACCGGCCGGAAATATGACCCGGCCGGGCTTGGCGGTTTACTTGAGACCCGGTTTACACTTGGCGATTCACTGGCAACCCGCGCTGACCAGACGGTTTACAAGCAACCTACCTGAACATTATGACTCGCTGGTAACCCGATGGGCGGGACAGACGGATGACAAGGCCCAAGGCCCAGAAGGCCAGTTTATGTTAATGGCGGGCCGGTTTAAGAGGAAAGGCGTGAGGAATATTTACCTTACAAGGAGTTAAGACCCGGACTTGTATCTGATTTGTATTAGAAGGTAGACTAGTCCTAATCCAAATAGGACTCCACATGTAACCCGCCCCTCTAACTTATATAAGGAGCGGCAGGGCACCCCAAGAGGGGGGGAGCAATAATCTCTAGGGCTAGACACAACTAGGAGAGCCGGTTTACGGCGACTCCCTCATGAACATAATGAGACCTAGCCACAAACAACATGTAGGGCTATTACCGGATGATGTTTCCCGGGGCCCGAAGCTGTCTAAATCCTTGTCTTTTGTGTTGTGTCTCTTGTACCGATCAACCCCTCTCAAGCTACCACATAGATGTGTTGGCCTCACGACTAAGTCCTCATACTAGGACATCTGACGTGATAATTCCACGACAGTTGGCGCCCACCATGGGGCTCGCACACGATGGTGTTCAGTTCTTGGAGGGATCTCTCCCAAAGATCGAGAAGTTTTGCAACTTTCCGGATGAGCTGGTTTGGAAGGGTTTTCATCAACTTCAAGTTCATCAGTCCAAATTTGAGATCTGTAAGATTGAAGGTTCAAGAAAAATTAGGGTTTCAATTGGTCCGTCGCCGTCCTTGGGCAATCTGGCAAGACAAACGGCCAACAGGAATTTAATCCTCACATCACTGTGCAATCGGGTGGATGCGGTCAACTTTTCTCAGCGGGTTGTGTGCGGCATCTAGCAATCCATCAAGCTGTCAAATCACCACGTCGCTGAGACCGTCAACTTCCGTTGGAGTCTGATTGGGCATAGTACAGGTCCCAGAGCATCAACTCGTAGCTACTGGTGCTATTTTCCTTCAATGTACAGCGATCCGAAGCCAGATCAATGTTTGGGGCACCGCCTGCAAGAGGCCAAGACCGACAGGAGTTCTTCACGCGTACAAGTCGCCGAGACTGACAAGTTTTTCACTACCAATTCAACTCGTACGCAGCAACGGAGATTGATTCCTGTGCGGGCAGTCCTGCAGAATTACGAGGAGGCCAACAAAAAGTCAACACCATCATGGGCATCCATCCAAAAAAGCCATTATGAATTAGTACTGCCAGCACCGCTGGTCATTTGGGAAAAAGTACTTGCACGTACATAATTTGCAGGAACATCATATAGGTATTCCTATGGAACCGTGCTAAGAAAAGATCTCAAAATACCAACACGGCAACATGTTTGGCTTCACTGGTTTGGCTTCGCCTTCTATCAAACCGGCCACGTCGCCACCAACGCCGCCCCGTCGGTTTCTCCTTCGGGCCGCCCGGCCAACCGCTAGCACAAGCTCACTGCTACTTACTGCGGCGCCCCGTCGGTTTCTCCTGCTGACTGCCGCGTCTGCTGCCCATAGGCTCCGCCGTACTGATGCCTCCCCAGACTTGACCGCGCATTGACCGTCTGCCCGTCGGTTCGTCTGTTGCGTCCTCTGCCATGACTCGGTCGCTCTGCTCCTTACTGCGGCCTCCTTCACGCTCCATCGTCGGTTCTACGACCGTGCTGAGCCGTCGCTGTTGTGCTTTGCTGAGTTGCTACGGCCCGCCGCTTCAGCCGTGCCTTGAGTCGCCTCGATGGTCTCCTCTCTCGAATTGCACCTCGCTGGCCTCGCCGGCCTTGCTCCAAGACGGCCGCCTACGTCTCCAGCCCACTGGCGTCTGCCTTTAACCCGCTGTCGCCACGGCTTCTATCAGGTCAACTCCACTTCGCAACCCTATCTGGTCCGGTTTTGTCCGTATGGAGTAAAATCTGGCCCAAAGGGCACACCCAAACGGACAAGCTTGTCCGTTGGCGTCCGTTTTTGTCCGGCCCAACCCCAAAACCAGACCAAACTTGGGCCACAAATTCTCTCGAGCGGACAGAAACGGACGCCTCTTCTCGTCCCTCTCGTCCGCTCTCGTTCGCCCGTGCCTTCTCTCTGGCCCACAAACCAGTGAGACTATGAGAGCTCCGCTGCTGCCTCTCCCGCCCGTGCCTTCTCTCCACTGCTGCTGCGCACCCGCTGACACGCTCTACAGCCGCCGTGTGTGCCCATGCCCGCCGCCGTTGCTGGAGGCTACTGCGCTCATCGCCGTTGCTGGAGGTCGCTCCGCCCGCCCGCCGCCGCGCCCCGCGCCCGCCGCCGCGTCCGCCACGGCGCCCATCACGTTCGCCGCTGCGAGCAACAAGCCAGCAACAGGTGGGTGCTAGCTAGCTAGCTAGCTAGTGCGTGCACAGCAGCAGCAGCTGGGTGCTAGCTAGCAAGCTAGCTAGCTAGCTAGCGCGTGCTAGCGGCAGCTCCACGGCGAGCTCGGAGACCCGGCGCGGCCAGGAAGGCCAGCGTGCCGAGCACGGCCAAGGGCGACGTGCGCGCTGGAGCGCTCAGGGCAGCGCGCTCTGGCGGCACTGCTCCGGCGAGGCAGCCCGGAAGCTCGGGGCGGGGCGGCCTGGGAGCGCAGGGCGAGCACGCTCCAGCGAGCGCGAGCGCCACGGCGACCTCGGGGGCAGGCGCACTCTGGCGAGGCAGGGTGGGACAGGGCCGCGCCCGTCGGCGCGCTCCCGCGCCCGTCGCCGCGCTCGTGGCCGTGCTCCCGCGACCAGCCCCGCGCCCATGGCCGTGCTCGTGGCCGCGCTCCCGCGCCCGTCGCCATGCTCTCGCGCCCGTCGCCGCGCTCGTGGCCGCGCTCCCGCGACCAACCCCGCGCCCGTCGCTGCGCTCCCGCTCCCTTCGTCGCGCTCGTGGCCGCGCTCCCGCGCCCGTCGCCACACTCCTGCGCTCGTCGCCACGCTCCCCGCGCCCGTCCTCGTCCGGGGCGGACCGTTTGGGTCCAGAGACGCTTGTGCACGCTGGGTGCAGCTGCCCCATCCGCCTGTCCGCCCCCCGGACGTCCGCCAAATCGCTCCCCAAACGGACGCGCGCGGACGTCCGGATGGGGTAGCGCGGTGGAGTTGGCCTTACCGTTACTGCTCCCGTGGCTGCGGTTGTGGTCTCTGTTTCCGTCGCTCGCACCTCAAATCGTTGTCGCCCGGGTCTCGCGGCGCCGTCTCCACCTCAAGATGCCTCGCTTCTTTTACAAGATCGTCACTACTGGCCGTGCCAAGCAGGCCTCGCTCTGTCAGTCGCCGCGTACTTGTTTGTTAAGAAAAACAAGGCTACTGTATATGCAACAAGTTCCTGGACAGCGATGTATATTTACTAGTGCTACATGCAAAGCACGGGTGAGTTGCTCGAACGCTGGTCTCAAGTGGGTTTCAAAAAAATGTGGAGGCTAGGAGATCAACAAAGGAAAGCATGTACTCACATCACCAAGGATTGTACTGGCCCTCACATCAATAACCAAAGCGGGTACAAGATTAATTATTTATTTGGCTTCAGTGAAGACAAAAACCAGCCACTCTGGGTGCTAGTGTTTGGAGATAATACAGCAAATGTCTTGACAACAAGATCTATCGATCGGGAGACCGAGGGCTCCACATCGTCAGGGAACAATGCATGCACGCGCAGCCTAGGTGCCACTTCAATCACAAGGGTGTGGCACGTACTGCTTCAATTATCCGTGGGATTTAAGCAAAGACAAAGTTAACATGACTCGGAGGATCTGTTTTAAGCCGCCCGGTTCCAGCGCTTTAAGGCCTCCACCTTCGTTACAGTCTCGTCAATGCCGCCTTGCCTCTAATGAAGAGAGTGGCTAGAACACCGTTGAAATTACCAGAGGTTATTCACAGACGTGGATCTTTCATCGTCTGAATAAATCAGGTGATATCCATTCAAGTTTATTTTGTTTGACACATATTGCTTTTGTCAAAGAACATTTACATTGGATTATATATTTTTATAAGTAGGACCAATCTTTAACAGCACATCAGGGTTACACCCGCTCATACAAGTTACCCGATGAACGTTTGTAAACCGCCGCCCTGCGGTGCGGTTTATTCCAACAAAATCTGGAGCAAATAATGATATCAGCTTTTGTTTATACTGGATGATCCAATTGGCAGGCGCACAAATCGCCGTCACTACAGTTTGATTAAACTTCAACAGCCAGCTGGGATGAACCGCTGGCCGAATTACTGGCACAAATCATATGGGGTCATTTATAACCCGCCACGGTCGACCTCAAGTTTCCATGGATTCACATCGTGTTATCAAACGCCAAGAGTATACAATGAGTTTGGCAAAGGTCATTAACTCGCCACCTTGCTTACAACTTCAACATATGACAATGTTCCGCTGTTCAGCTATATGCCGGTTTATATCACGACCAAGTATGAAGAATCTCAAGCCAACTCCTTGAGTTGTCTTAAGACTCGGGGCTACGATGACATGACTCAGCAAGTCTTGCCAGTTTTAGCAAATTCAAGAACCCCAGGACGATGGAAGGAAAGATAACCTGGTCCCGGAGACTATTGCTATATTGATAAAAATTTAAAGGCCGTCAGAAAATTTCCGGCTTAAAAAGTATATGACAGTTACAAAATCCCGGCTCAATGAAGAAGTTCCAGGTCATCAGAAAGGATTACGGTTCAAAATCCGGTTCAAGAGACATTTCTCTCTCATAAAGCATTGAAGCTCTCAAATATCCGGTTTAAAAATCCGGCTCAAAGGAAGTCAGTCTCACTGAAGCTCTCCAAATGTCCGGTTTACAATCCGGTTCAAGGGAAATTTATCTATCATGAAGCTTTGAAGCTCTCAAATCCGGTTCAAAATCCGGTTCGAGGGGAAATCTATCTCGCACAAATATCTGAAGCTGTCAATATCCGGTTCAAAATCCCGGTTCAAGAAGAATTTATCTCATGCAATAAGTTAAAGGTTGTCGAAGGGGACCAGCTGCCCTGACGCGCGGTTCAAACATGGGTATCCTGCCTTATGGGCTCATCTTTATATGATCACTTGGGGGCTTCCTATTCAAAGATAGGTGTATTCACAAAGAGAACATGGTGTTACTACCCTGTTGATGCGGCTATCAAGCCAATATCATCATAAGAGCACAGCTCTGGTTATTTCGGTAATTCGGTTATCAAGCCAATATTATCATAAGGGGCCAAAGAGAGTTTGTCGCACAACACAACTCAAACATAGGCACCCGACGAGCACAACTCAGAAATATATCACATGGGGGCTTCTGCTTATAAAGCGGAATTCCGGTTATCCATTAAACTAGCTTACAAAGCCACAACAAAGCTTGGGGGCTTCACACCCAAGGGGGCAAAGAGAGCTTGTTGCCAAGCACAGCTCAAACATAGGCACCCACTGAGCACAGCTTGCCAGCAGAGTCAATTGGTTGCTGGGAGGACCTGGAATCTGCATTCCTTGACAATTTCCAGGGCACCTATGTGCGACCACCAGACACCGATGACCTAAGCCACATAATTCAGCAGCCAGAGGAATCGGCCAGACAATTCTGAACACGGTTCCTAACCAAGAAAAATCAAATAGTCGTTTGTCCGGACGCAGAGGCCCTCGCAGCCTTCAAGCATAAAATCCGAGATGAATGGCTTGCCCGGCACCTAGGACAGGAAAAGCCGAAATCCATGGCAGCCCTCACGACACTCATGACCCGCTTTTGCGCGGGAGAAGACAGCTGGCTAGCTCGTAGCAATAACATGACCAAGAGCCCTGGTAATTCGGATACCAAGGACAACAATGGTAGGTCGCGTCGCAACAAGCACAAGCGCCGCATTAACGGCGATAATATCGAGGATACGGTAGTTAATGCCGGATTCAGAGGCTCTAAACCTAGTCGGCGAAAAAAGGCATTCAAAAGAAATACTCCGGGCCCGTCCAGTTTAGACCGGATACTCGATCGCTCATGCCAGATACACGGCACCCCCGAACAACCAGCCAATCACACCAACAAGGATTGTTGGGTGTTCAAGTAGGCAGGCAAGTTAAGTGCCAAAAACAGAGATAAGGGGCTGCATAGCGATGACAAGGAGGAGCCCCGGCCGCCGAACAACAGAGGACAGAAGGGCTTCCCCCCACAAGTGCGGACAGTGAACATGATATACGCAACCCACATCCCCAAAAGGGAATGGAAGCGTGCAATCAGGGACATATATGCGTTGGAGCCATTCGCCTCAAAGTTCAACCCATGGTCCTCCTGCCCGATCAGTTTTGATCGAAGGGACCACCTCACTAGCATTCGTCACGGCAGATTCGCCGCATTGGTCCTAGACCCAATCATTGATGGATTTCACCTTACTAGAGTCCTCATGGACGGCGGCAGCAGCCTAAACCTGCTTTATCAGGATACAGTACGGAAAATGGGCGTAGATCCCTCAAGGATTAAACCCACAAAGACGACCTTTAAAGGCATCATACCAGGTGTAGAGGCCAGTTGTACATGCTCAGTTACATTCGAAGTGGTCTTTGAATCCCCGAATAATTTCCGAAGCGAGGAGTTAATCTTCGACATAGTCCCGTTCCACAGTGGCTATCATGCCCTGCTCGGACGAACCGCATTTGCAAAGTTCAATGCGGTGCGCACTACGCATATCTCAAGCTCAAGATGCCAGGCCCTCGCGGAGTCATTACGGTCAATGGAAACACCGAACGCTCTCTTCGAACAGAGGAGCACACGGCGGCCCTGGCGGTGGAAGTACAAAGTAGCCTCTCAAGGCAATTCTCCAGTCCGGCTGTTAAGCATCCGGACACCGTCAAGCGCGCCCGGAGTAACCTACAACAAGACCGTCTGGCACGTTCTGAGCTAGCATAGCAGTGCGGCCCCAACCCCAGCCCTCGCGAGATTGCAAAACCAGTACCACGCGTACATAATTACGCTCTGGAAATACCATGGGCATAAGGGGAGGGGCACAACCACGGCACGCCCAGAATGCGGCTCAACCGCACTAGGGGCTCCCGATTTTGTCATTTCTTTTTTTTACTTTCAGGACTCCACTTTCAGGAAGGCCTGACCGGCAGTACAATCATCGAACACACGATGCAACAGCCAGGGAGACAGCAAGCCACGTCGAACGTCCAGGTGGTCTCTATAACGAGCTAAATACCTGTCTTACTTAAAGTCTCGCAGCTTGCCCCTAGAGGGGGACATGTCAAATAATCCCATCTCTTGCTTATCGCACTATTTGTATCATTCTGCTTTCATAGCAGCCCTTTAATAAACAATACATAGCTCTTGTCTATTATTGCATTCATTTTTTATGTACATATGTTCAGTTATGACATTATGCAACCGTACACTTTGGCACGGCCAATACACCAGGGGCTTAAGTTCCCTAGAATACGATGTGAGAAGACCGAACACTCTCATGAGTGCGGCACCCCGAACTTATAGCATTATATGCATCGGCTCCGAATCATGTCTTGGGTCAATAGTTGGGTTTGCCCGGCTCCCATGTTTTGGTACCTTACGTTCCGCTATATCGGCTAAGGTAGCGCTGGGAGAACTACTATGATTGTGCCGCAGTTGAGCTGGGTTAACACCTCAATAGAGAAAGCTAAAACTGACCGTCATGATTGGGCGAGAGTCGGTCGCTGTTTGAGAGGTTTTTCGAGTCCTTAAAGACTTATGCCGCTTAGAGCGAGGAGCTGGCTTTGTCCGGCCTAGGCGTTAATAGCGCCCCGAACTCGGTCTTCCGAATACTAGGGGCTTCGCCGAAATTTAAAATTATAGAATTCTATGGCTAAGTGAGAGTGATAAAGCATTATAAGTCCGATTGCCTTGTTCGTTGTGCTGAGCGCCTCCCTCGAAGGACCCAAGAATGGGAACAAGAGTGCTCAGGTTTATCCCTAACACCCCAGCACTCGTGGCATGGGGGCAGAAGCCGACGATTGCATCTCTCAGATTTAATAAACGGCCGCACAGAAGGTAATATTTTAAATTCAAAAAGCATTGCTTAGCGCATATGAACAAGTTTTCAGCGCACAGGATAAAAACACAAGCGAGTTTACTCAAAAATTAAATCTTTGGAACATTCGTTCGCCACAAGGCGGGCACCCTTGAGGACGCCCTCATAGTACATCTCGGGCCTGCGATGCTCCTTCCCCTCCTGTGGTCCTTCCGTCACCAGCTTCTCATCATCCAGCTTGCCCCAGTGCACCTTGGCACGGGCAAGGGCCCTACGGGCGCCTTCGATGCATACGGAGCACTTGATGACTTCAAGCCACGGACAGGCATCCACTAGCCGCCTAACCAGCCCAAAGTAGCTCTCAGGCAGGACCTCCCCAGGCCACAGCAGACCTATAAGGCCCTTCATGGCCTGTTCGGCTACCTTATGGAGCTCGACCAGCTGCTTCAGCTGGTCGCTCAAGGGCATTGGGTGTCCGGCCTCAGCATACTGGGACCAGAACACCTTCTCCATCGAGCTCCCTTCTTTGGCTCGGTAGAATGCGGCGGCGGTGGAGACACTGCGGGGCAGATCTGGGAATGCTCCTGGAGAGCTCCGGATTCGGGTAAGTAACACGTAATTCACTTTCACATGCTTTCTTTGCATAAAGAATGTCTTACCCGCCGCTATCTTTTTCATCGCCTCAATCTCCTGGAGGGCTTTTTGGGCTTCGGCCTTGGCAGATTTGGCGCTTTCAAGTGCCGACGCAAGCTCGGACTCTCGCGTCTTTGAGTCAAGCTCTAAACTCTCGTGTTTCTTCACGAGAGCATTGAGCTCTCGCCGCACCTCCGCCACCCGCACCTCTTGTTTCTCTCGCTCGGTGCGCTCCATGGCCGCATTATCTTCGGCCTTGGACAGCGCTTCCTTCAGGGTCGCCACCTCGGTTGTGGCCCCTGTAACATTCACGTTGGTCCTTCACTATTTGCAACCAGGTATTTTTATATATACTTACATAAGGCACTACCTACCTTCCTTGTCCTCGAGCTGCTTCTTGGCAAGGCCGAGCTCGTTCTCGGACCGCTCGAGGCTCTGCTTCAATGCATCGACCTCCGCAGTCAGTGCGGCAGAGGTCAGCAACGCAGCCTGCATTCCCATATTGACATATTTATGTTAGACTCTTGCGTATATCTTTTTAGATCCTCAGTCCAGCTTTTCTTTCCGAAAACCAAACTGAGCATCAGGGGCTATTGTCTATGCGGTAACATTTTTACATGTTTTAAATACATACCTCAAAGCCTGTTAGGAGGCTAGCACAGGCTTCTGTCAGCCCGCATTCGGCAGATTGAACCTTCTGGATCACCGCCCTCATAACAGTGTGGTGCCCCTCGTCGATGGAGGTGCCGTTAAGCACCTCCAGCAAATTGTCCGGCGCCTCCGGTTGGACGGAGGCCGCCGGCGTCGTAGGCTTGCCCTTCTTATGAAGGGGCCGCCTGCAGGACTCCGGAACCACTGAAGGTTCCGGTGCAGCGTCCGGCCCAGGACCGGACTTAGAGCCCTTTGGGGTTTTTGCCCCCTTTGCACCTGGACTCAGGGAGGTCGCCATGTGGTGCCTCCGGGGTTGCCTCCTCCTGGCCCATCCCCTTTTGGGACTCCACCTCGGCATCGTTCGTGGGGCGAGGGGAGGTAGCGGTCGGGAGTGAAAGACTATTCATATCCGACGAATCCAGGGATCCGCTCAATCAAGCATCGAGCTGGGCCCTGGGTGGACTGCATAATTATATTCGGCGTTAGAAGGTACTGTGCACTAAAGGAACGCCATGAGTTATTCTGGTATCCAAATACTTACGATGTTGCCAGGGGCTTGTCCCTGGTTGGCCACTCCTCTTCGCCGTCTTCGGCGTCGGAGGCATAGTCCGGAAGAAGGGTCTTCCCCTTCTTGGACCCTCTGGCCTCCCCAGTTGGGGCGGCCTTCCTTTTCTTTCCTCCCCCCCGTTGGAGGGGGAGAGGCTTCTTCTTCCTCCTCCTCGTCTTCAGAGGAGGAGTGCGCTTCGGGGTCGTCGGGCGATGAGTCCGACACCACCAGGCGCCGGGAGCTCCTTTGAGTTCCCGTGGCCTTCTTCTTGGCCTTCTTCTCCGGCACCACGTGAGGTGCCGGGACCAGCAGCTTCGTCAAGCGTGCGTCTGCTGGGCTTTCAGGCAAAGGAGCCGGACAGTCGATCTGTCCGGCCTTCTTCTGCCAGTCCTGTTAAAGGAATGGGAGTTTAGATCCCGCATAGAGTCAAACTATGAAAAACAAGTACCCTATAATGGGTAAACTAAGCTTACCGCACTGGCTTGGCGCTTCATGCAGAATCCGCGATCCTCGGTAGTGGGAGGGTGAACCTCGGAGCTCTTGAAAAGCACCTTCCAAGCATCTTCGTGCGTTGTGTTGAAGAGCCTGGACAGAGTTTGGTGCTGGGCCGGGTCGTATTCCCACAGATTAAAAGCCCGCCGTTGACACGGGAGGATCCGGCGGAAGAGCATGACCTGGACTACGTTGATGAGTTTAACCTTCTTGTCCATCAGGTTCTGGACGCAGGTTTGGAGTCCGGTCGCCTCTTCCGGATTACCCCATGACAGGCCCGTCTCTTTCCATGAGGTCAGCCGTGTGGGGATGCTAGATCGGAACTCGGGGGCCGCTGCCCATTCAGGGTCACGCGGCTCGGTGATGTAGAACCACCCCGATTGCCATCCTTTGATGGTTTCCAC